>NW_015172051.1:392069-415210 GCF_001447785.1 Gekko japonicus | reverse complement strand
TTAAACTCCCAGCAAAGCGGTGAGCGCTGAACCGCCTGCTCCGCCTGGGCATGGGTACCTGACTGGCTTTGTAGCCTACACACAGAATGACCACTATGTGTCCTTTCACTCCCCAGTGTCCTGATTGTGGACATAATCTGCAACCATAGGTCTGGGTGTATCCGGTCCCATCGCATGGCCGTATTCATGGCCGCATGCATACGAAATTCTTTGTCGTACTGCGACCATGCCGGGTTCGGAATATCAGTGAAAGCCGTATAAATAATATCCATGTATTGGAACAGCACAACTGCTCTCCATGGATGATGCCGAACAATCACTGTTGCATATATCAAAAACCCTGGGGACCAGTTTGCCCAGGTCCTATCCACCACTCGCCTCTTCAGGCGTTCCTTCTCGCATTCGTCGAGGTCCTCCCTGTCCTTTTTCTCTAACTCCCTATATAATAATGTGAATAATCTATATATTTGCCCTTGAGGATCTTCTCCTTTGTGGCGATAAAAAGACGATCTCCAAGGGGCAGTACGGAATCACCCGATGGCATAGCACCGGCTGAGACTGTATCATACGAAACAGCCCCCGTATTTGTACACCCTGGTCGTGGCTGCGGATAGCCCCATCCAGGTCACACCCCAGGAGGGGGCGATGGATTTCCACAACCCCAACCCAACCTGCATAATGTCGACAGCTTACTGGTGCTGACTGCGGTGCGGGCCCATAGGCACCCTGAGGGCCTGGGCCCCATGGACAATATGAACTACTCTTTTCAATGTGTCCCTTCTTACCATCCTTCTTTGTGGGCTCCTTGTACATCTCGACTTGGAGTTCCTCAGTGTCCTGCCCCTGTTGACCAGACATTGATGCGTCGCCTTAATCCCCCATGGAGGATACCTGTTTGTCCTCCAAAAAGGCCAAGCGGGCAAGCACCTGTGCCTGAAAAGAAGTGTTACAATCTCCTGCTACTCTTTTTGCCCCCCCTTTCCTGGGGTTCACCCCTTTCCTTCTCCAGAGCCTCCAACTGTTGTAAAATAGCTGCATTTACAGGGTCGTTCTCCTCCTCATCGGATGGGATAACTGGCACTGGCTGCACAGGGGGCTGCTTAGGCGCTGGCTGCTTCCCCATGGCCATACCTTGACCTTTTGTAGGAGCCATAACAGACATTAATACAGTTATCTACTGAATGTATACCTACTACAGCTAAAACTAAAAGTGACTAGGCCCCAGAATGAAGCCCCTTAGCCTCCACCAAAATGGTCAACTGGCAATGTATGCTTCAAAACGGCTGCCTATCTATGAATATATGAAATGGCTATATGAAATGGCCGCCCGCAAAAATTCCACCTCAAGATGGCCACCTGGAATTGACACCTTCACGATGGCCACCCCTGACTACCCTATCAAGATGGCTGCCTCAAGAATGCCCTCCTAAGATGGTCACCTTGTGCCTGCCCCATTCAAATGATTGCCCTCACTAGCCACACCCCAATCACTACTGAACAAGAATAGATAATGGCCGCCCACCGGAGCACCCTAAAATGGCCACCTGTTCACCAAGGCCGGCTTACAGATTGACAACCCCTCCTGCAACACGGTAGGGTGGAAGTGCAGAGCTTTCCTCCTTATAAGAGTTCGGGGGGGCAGATACAAGACTGGGACAAATCAGTGCATGAAATGTGGCCCAGGTCAGCCTCACCAACTGCAGCCACCTGAGGTATATGCATGGTGTGTGGGGGGAGGTTTTTTTTTTTTTTTACAGAAAACGGCGAGGGGCTGCCGCGAGCCACCCCACCACTGCAGGCCTTTGCAGCTGATCTGGTCACCAGCGCTGCTTCATGTAAACGGCCGTTCGCCCAGCTGCTTCTGCTGCTGAATTGAGCTGCTGCTGCCACCCACACTGCCACATATAAGCAGCCATTCGCCCAGCCGCCTCTGCTGGCAAAGTAAGCCACTGCTGCAAAAACAGCTGCGATCGGGCCAACGCTGCCTCGATCAAGCGGCTGGTGTCACCGCCGCCAAATTTAAGCCCTGCCCAGAATCGGCCCGAAATCGGTCGCCTCCTCCATCCAAGTCCGCAACAGCTCTCCTCTGTGTGCTCTGACCCAAACGAGCATGCGGAGCAACTGCAAGGTGGGAGCAGAACATATGAACATATGAGACACCAATGTTGGATCAGGCCAAAGGCCCATCCAGCCCAACACTCTGTATCACACAGTGGCCAAAAAACCCAGGTGCCATCAGGAGGTCCACCAGTGGGGCCAGGACATTAGAAGCCCTCCCACTGTTGACCCCCCCCTCCCCAAGCACCAAGAAGACAGAGCATCACTTGCCCCAGAGTCTCTATCTATACCTTGTGGCTAATAGCCACTGATGGACCTCTGCTCCGTATGCTTATCTAATTCCCTTTTGAAGCCGTCCATGTTTGTAGCCGCCTCTTCCTGTGGCAGTGAATTCCATGTGTTAATCACTCTTTGGGTGAAGAAGTACTTCCTTTTATCCGTTCTAACCCGACCGCTCAGCAATTTCATTGAGTGCCCATGAGTTCTTGTATTGTGAGAAAGGGAGAAAAGTACCTCTCTCTCTACCTGCTCTGTCCCATGCACAATCTTATAAACCTCGATCATGTCACCCCTCAGTCGTCGTTTCTCCAAGTCCTAAGCGCTTTAACCTTTCCTCATAGGGAAAGTGTTCCTTTCCATTCGAGTTGCCCTTTTCTGCACTTTTTCCAAAGTTATGATATCCTTTTTAAGGTGTGGTGACCAGAACTGCACACAGTATTCCAAATGAGGTTGCACCATTGATTTATATAGAAGCATTATGATATTGGCTGATCTGTTTTCAGTACCCTTCCTAATAATCCCCAGCATAGCATCGGCCTTTTTTATTGCAGTCACACACTGTCTCAATATTTTCAGTGAGTTATCTACTACAACTCCAAGATCTCTCTCTTGATCAGTCTCTGCCAGTTCAGACCCCATCAATGTGTATTTATATTTAGGATTTTTGGCTTCAATGTGCATCACCTTGCACTTGGCCACATTGAACCCCATTTGCCATGTTGATGCCCACTTGCCCATCCTTGACAGATCCCTTTGGAGTGCCTCACAATCCTAACTGGTTTTCACCACCCTGAACAACTTCGTATCATCTGCAAATTTAGCCACTTCACTGCTTACTCCCAACTCCAAATCATTAATGAACAAGTTAAAAAGAACCTAGCCTACTTTAAAATGGCCGGCTCTGCCCCCGCCACGTCAAGACACATGGCATCCTGTTTGATGCCATTCCCGCTCTTTGGGGCGGCAAAATAGCCCCCGCTCACCATCGGCGTTGTTGGGTGAGTGGGAGCTCTGGTCTCAGTGACTTTCACAGCTGTCTAGCAATGATGTCAAGCTATGATGTACATGTTCCAGTGAAATCAATTGAATTACTTCCATCTAAATGTTTTAAACATTGAGTTGTTAATTCAGTTTGATATCAGTTGGGTGAAGAACATGAAATTTACTTGGTCAGCAAATAAGTATTTAGGGTGAGATTACCAGGTGTGTTACCAGCCCAACTCCGCAAAACAAATTACATCAGTGTCAGTGCTTATCCAGGGTTAAGGGTTGGTATTATTATGAACTTCATTGCCACTCTGACCAAACATTGTGGGATGGGAGATAAGAATATTTAGATGTTGTTTTTTAACAATCTTAGTATAATTGTCAGACAACAGTATGGTACCTTTTATAGGCACAGAATTAATATATAAATGATTCTAAAAATACAGAAATATTTATTAGTAAATATAGAAATAGAAGCCAGATGCTACTTTGATTGCACTAATTGATGACACTGTTCAATGTTCATTAATATTAGCTTCCATAATCACAGTACTGTGTTCGTTTGTAGGTATATGTCTTATAAACTATGTATGAAAGGGCTTAAGGGAGTAATATTAGAGCATGATAGCTTAAGCTTTTTCTGGGCTAACCTGTATACAGAGAAGTCATGGATCACATTGCTGAAAGTCTCATCCTTTTGTTCCACATCTCTTTGGCTACATTATATATGTGTGGATAGAAGGAGTACCATCAGAAAACCATTTAAACACATGTTCAGAAGTATTTTCTTTGGTATTATGGGCAATAGTTTTCCTAGCACAGGCCTAAGTTAAACCAAGCCTTATCACCAGCCTGCTGCTGGGCTTGGATGCTTTTACATTGCCACTTCACGGGAAAAATCAGCTGCCAAGAGCAGAGGGGTTGTATGTCAGCCATTATGGGATCCAGCTCTCTGAAACACCTAAGCTAAACATTGGCCTGTATTTGATATATTTTTAATTACTACCACTGTATGAAGAATGCTGATATCACATGTTGTGTGGAAGAGTCTTGTCTTTCAGGGCTCTTTTTGTAGCAGGTACTCATTTGCGTATTAAGTGACACACCCCTAATGTAGTCAATCCTCCAAGAGCTTACAGTAGCTTTTGTAAGAAAAGCTCTGTAAGCTCTTGGAGGATTGGCTACATTAGGGGCTGTGGCCTAATATGCAAAGGAGTTCCTGCTACAAAAAGAGCCCTGCATATAATTCATCTTTTCTTTACAAGGTTATAAATGAACTTGGCTCTCCTTTTCCTTTGCATTCTAGTGGGCTTTTCGAAATAATGCCTCTGAAGGCTGTGAGCTCCTCTCCTCTGATGTAGGATTTTGTGGCACACAAATTACTTGAAAGTCCACATTATGTATTAAAAACAAATCCGGGGGAAGGTACTATCACACCCGTAAATTATGAGCTAATAAATTTCAAATATTGTGTATAGCTATTTACTCCTCAGTTCAATAAAGAATATAGTTACTATGGCAACTACTAAGTCACATGTGTACACGACTTCAGAAATGCGGAACTTTTTTTAAACAAAAAGAAACACTTAGCAATATGGCATTTGAGCTGCTGAGTTTAAAACACATTTTAAATGACTTTGGAAAAAGATAATGACAAGCAGCTAGTTTTGATTTTAAGAAATGGGGAAATGGACATCCCCCCCCTTCAGGTCCTTATTTTTATTTTAAATACTTGTCAGGTGAGGACTTAATGAACCATACCACAAAACACACATTCTCTTTGCCTGTGTAGGGAGCCTATTGCATAAGGAATTGTGAATTGTTAAAAACAAAGATAGTTGCTTGCTCCAGCTTAATGAGCCCTCTCTGGGAGTATGACAGACTTTAGAAGGCTTTTATAAAGAGAGAGACAGGAGCCTGGTCAAAAGGACCTAAAAGTCAAAAGTGAGGAAATGGAAGTCAACAGGCTCAGCATGGAAGCTACCTAAGCACCCCGTAATTAAACCAGAAAAGTTTTGTGTGTCCCAAAACAAAAACAAAGTGGGAAGTCAAGACTTTAAACAACCCAGAATAGTTAACTGGCAAGGTTTACGATTCCCGAGGCCAAATGGCAATCTCCTGAAAATTAGGAAACGAGGCATGTGAAGCTAATTGAACAGGACGTATGATCCAGTAGACAAAATGTTTGCTAATTTGCAAGATGAACAATGGATCTGAGACTTGCCCAGTAGCTTTGAGAAGAACGTGAGGAAATAAGGATAGCCATGCGGCATCAAACCAGAGACCCAGCTGGTTCAGCATTCTGCCTCCATTCTGCCTATATCTGTGGTCAGATATAGCTGTCTAGTACATTTTCTCCTAGCCTTCCTCCAGTGATCACAGGACAGCATACATCATACTCTCTTCCCTATTGTATCTTCTTCACAAGTCATGTAAGGTAGGTTGAAAGAGAGAGTGACTGGCTCAAGGTCACCCAGAGAATTTCATGGAAGAGAGGGGCTTAATTTGGGCCCTCCAGTACTCTTAATAGCTCAACTACATTGGTTCATATGCCTATGGAAATTTCAGAAATGAGGCATGAGCAATCTGCAGTTGCATCCAGTAGGGTGGTCTTGTCTTAGAAGAGCAGAGATTCCCTATCTCACATTCATACCAGATAATGACATCCAAATTGCCACTACAAGAGCTGATAAACAAACAAGGATGCCTGACAGTTTTTGGATGCTGCAGCAATGATGACTAAGGCAGCTGGGTTTGGAAAAGAATATATCTCTTTCTGCTAAAGGAGAGAAATCTAGAGCATTCTTCTTGCTCCTTCCATCTTCAGCCCCAAATGGCTGGAGACTGGAGAGAAGGAAATTGAATAAAATCTGCCTTTTTCCAGTACACTATTCTGCTTTAATAGAACTTATAAATTCAAATTCCACCCAAATGGACTCATCAATCATGGAAATTCATCCTCATAGGTAAACAATGAAATAATCCTGCATATCTCTCAATAAAAGTCCTTGCATATCCTCAATTTCAACTCAAAATTTAAGCCAGTTGTTTAATTAAACCAAACATAGTTCTGTGGTAAAGTACACAATTTGCATGTATGTGTATGGCCTGGTGGTCAGTTCCCAGAATTTCCAGGTTTGGGGGATCTGACAGAGACCTTGGAGAGCTGTTGGAGTACATAGCTGTGATGGCTTGATTGACTCATTTATTACAAAGCACCTTCTTAAAGCAAGCAGGGTGCTTCTGTTCCCATTTTGGGCCCATTTCTGTGACCGAAGAAGATGAACAGCTAGTTTATAAAGTAAGGAATGGGCCTCAGTGGTAAAACTCTCAGGAGGCAGATGACGGGAGAGACCCTTCTCTGCCTAAGGCCCTAGAGAGCTGTGCCCAAATGGAGTAAATAACAGTAAGCTGGGTGGGTCAATGGGATAAGGCAGCTGCATATGTTCAAAGCTGAACTCTTTTTTGAGGAGGGGGACTGATTTAGTACATTTTATTTTTTAAAAAGGTATCTTTACATATTTGAAAAATAAATGATCACTTATGAGGTTTCCCTAAATTTTACAAATAGATTGTTCACATTTCACCAGCGATATCTGGAGATCCTTGTACGTGAAAAGTCATTGATTTTTAGCAGATAAATTGGTCATGCCCAAATAGGTCTTCCAAAAATTCCAGTAATCTAGATTTTGCCATATAAACCCAATCTTTAATTAAATTACTCTCTCATTACAATATTCCATTATATTAAATATAATTGTTCATTCCAAAAAAAAGGTTCCCATCTGTTGCTTTTGTCTGTGCACTTCTCTCTTTGAATCATTTGCCCTTCTGTTGTGCCAAAAATAATTGTACTTAAACTAGCTCCATAGTGAAATGATTGTGTAACTAACCACACTGGAATTTCTCTCTCTCTCTCTCTCACTCTCTCTCTCTCTCACACACACACACACAAATTCTCTACTGTTCTTAAAGCTATTGTTTTATTATCAAGCACTGAGATTTGTCTCTGTGCATTCATGGCACAGGTGCTGTTTCTCCCATTTCAGGTGTGAAGAATAACCCAAGATAATAACATGAAAAAGAGATAGAAAATTGTATCTTTAGAAAAGTATATTAGCAGCTTCCCGAAATCTTTGCAATGAATTTACTTTTATAGAAATTCCAGTTGTATATTTCAACTTAAGAAGTATTTAGTATCACACACACACAGGGGTCATTTCCTGCTGGAGCGCACAGGAGTGGAGTTCCGGCAGTAAGGAGCCCAGGGGGCGGGCACATGCAACAAGTCCCGCCCCCTGCTCCCAGCAGCCCTCAGTCAGGCCACTAGGAGCAAGAAGCAGCCAGGTAAGTTGCAGAGACCCCCCCCCACTTAGGTACAAGCTCTCCCTCCTCTGTGAGGGCAGATCTGCACATTCCCCCCCCCCAATAGCTAGCAATCCAGAACAGTCTGCACATTCCCCCCCCCCCAATAGCTAGCAATCCAGAACAGTCCAGTGGAGCCTGAGCGTTGGATGTTGCCTTCTGACACACTTCCCGTCAGAGGGAGTGACATATGCAAATAAGCTATGCTAATAAGTTATGCTAATGAGCTCCTGCACCTCTTTTTCTACGAAATGACCCTTGGTTTTCTTGCCCATATTTGAGTCTCATCACCACATCCACCTCTCAAGGAATCGAGATCTATGTTTGAGGAGTAAACACAGGCCCAGGGACCCAGTGGGAGGAGAATGGTAGGGAAACTCCCCCTCCCCTCATAGTCGCAAACGCATTTCAGGGATGGAATCCCTGGAAACCTGCTTTGCTAGGGTTGCCAACTCCATGTTGGGGAAATTCCTGGAGATTGGGGTGTGTGGATCCTGGGGAGGGCAGAGTTTGGGGGAAAGTTTAGCAGGGATGTGGTGCTGTAGAGTTCACCACCCGAAGTGGCCGTTTTCTCCAGGGGGATGGATGATCAATGGTTGCCAGTCTCCAGGTGGCGGCTGGAGATCTCTCAGAATCACAACTAGCCTCCAAGCGACAGGGATCAGTCCCCCTGGAGAAAATGTCTGCTTTGGAAGGCGGACTTTCTGGCATTATACCCGCAGGGCTCTTTTTGTAGAAAAAGCCCAGCAGGAACTCATTAGTATAATAGGCCACACCCAACAGCAAAACCCATTAGCCTATTAGGCCACACCCTGACCGTACCACTCATTAGCACATTAGGTCACACCCCCATGTTACCAGAAGTGTGCTCATCCAGCCACACCCACCTTTCCCTTCTTATTCTGTTTACCTTGTTTGTGGTCAAAACCCAGGGCCTTTTTTTGGAGCAGGGACTCCTTTGCATGTTAGGCCACACACCCCTAATGTAGCCAATCCTAATGCGTTCCTGCTGTTGGGTGTGGCCTGTTATGCTAAGGAGCTCCTGCTGGGCATGGCCAACTCAGGAGTCAGCCAGAACTCCGTTCCTGTGCGTTCCTGCCCAAAAGTAGCTCTGGTCCACTGACGTCCCTCCCCGCTCTACCCTCCTTGGGCTCCATGGGGTTGCCAGCCTCCAGGTGGGGCCTGGGGATCTCCCGCTTTCTCAACTGATCTCCAGCTGACAGAGATCAGCTCCCCTGGAGGAAATGGCTGCTTTGAAGGGTGGACTCTGTGGCCTTGTACCCTGTGGAGGCCCATCCCCTCCCCAAACCCCGCCCTCTACTGGCTCCACCTCCAAAGTCTCCAGGTATTTTCCAACCCGGACCTGGCAACCCTAGCTCCACCCCCCAAATCTCCTGGAATTTCCCAGACCGGAACCGGCACCCCGAAACTGATCTCTGTAGTCTGGAGAGCAACTAAAAGTCTGGGAGAACTCCCCCCCTGGAGGATGGCAATTCTAGCCTGAGCTTTCTGGTCGGCCAAGGACTTGAACTCAGGTCTCCCTGGTCAGAGTTCAGTTTATCTCCTCCTCCTCCCTGCATCAAATACACACAAAGCAATAGTATACATCTAATTAGGAGCTGAAACGTCTTGCCAGCTAGTCTGAAATGAAAAAAAATACGGGAATACTGCCTCAGTGTGCCTTTCGGCGCATAGAGCGGTACATGGACACGGTCTGTGGAAGAGGGAAAGGCGAGGAGGCGGCTGGTTTAATAAATCAAGGCTGGAATATCCTGCCCCACAGCCACTGTTAACCCTTGAGGAATGAAGGAGACATTCCAGGGCATGAGAAACAAAGATGCGTTCTTGGACGTATCCCAGGCCTTGGGCCGCCGGGCCTCACGCTCTTTCCTCTAGGCAAGGCGGGAGAAAAAAAAACCCACTCTTCTGTGCCAACAGATCCCAGCCGACGCACAAGAATTATCTCTCTTTCTTCCCTCGCCTCCTTTGTTTTCCTTGGGCTGAACATTTGGGTTGTGAATGGGGGACAGGACTCCCTCTAAACCGTGGAGTCTTGTGAGCAAAAACTCTACTTTGTGAGCTACTGGCATTGAAGTTGTGGGCAGGCAATTTGGCGACTGCATCAATCAGTTTGCCCTGGAACCATCCTCACACACTGAGCTAAGACAAAAAAAGGGTGAGCTAGAGACTAAAACACTGTGAGCTAGCTCACACCAACTCAGCTTAGAGGGAACACTGGACAGGAGACTCTTTTGTGGCCTACGTCAAAGTGCCACAGCCTCTAAAGTTGACACCGGGCCAGACCTATGCAGGGGTGCATGTAAGAATCAAGGGTGGGGACAGGGGATCGTCATCCAAGCTTGTGCCGGCCCAGAGGTATGACGCTCGGGCCTTGTTCGCGGCAGTGGGGTGGAGTGCTTAAAGAGCTGGACTGGGATCAAGGAGAGGTGGGTTTGAATCCCCATTCTACCAATGAAGCTTGCTTGGGGAACATGGGGCCACCCCCTTTCTCCACCGCACCTAGATCACAGGGCTGTTGTAAGGATAAAATGGAACAGGGGAAAACAAACCGTGTCCTGAGCAATGTTCCCTCTAAGCTGAGTGAGTGTGAGCCAGCTCAAAGTTCTTGAGCCTCCAGCTCACACATTTTTGCCTTAGCTCAGGAAGGAGGGCTCCGGAGCAAACCAATTCATGCAGCAGCCAAATCACTCGCTCACAACTTTAATGCCAGTGGCTCACAAAGTAGAATTTTTGCTCACAGGACTCCACAGCTTAGAGGGAACATTGGTCCTGAGCCCCTTGGAAGGACGGGATCACAAAAAAAAAACACGCCGAATAAAGAAGCTGAATAAACAGGCAAATAGGATCTGCTAGGGTTGCCAACCTTCAGGTAGCACCTGGAGACCTCCTACTATTACAGCTGATCTCCCGAGGACAAACATCAGTCCCCCTGGAGAAAACGACCACTTTGGAGGGTGGACTCTATGGCATTGTACTCTGCTGAGATGCCCCCCCTCCCCAAATATCACCCTCCCCCAGCTCCACCCCCAAAATCTCCAGGTATTTCTCAACCCAGAGCTTGCAACCCTAGGATTTGCTTAGTTCTGCATTTGCTGTTTGGTTGAAGCCAGGGGTCATTTCCTGCAGGAGCGCAGCTCCGGCAGTAAAGAGCCCAGGGGGCGGGCACATGCAACAAGCCCCACCCCCTGCTCCCAGCAGCCCTCAGTCAGAGCAAGAAGCAGCCAGGTAAGTTGCAGAGCTCCCCCCCCAGCCCCCCAGTCCAGGACAGTCCAGTGGCACCTTTAAGACCAAGTTTTATTCAGGTACAAGCTCTCCCTCCTCTGCAAGGACAGATCTGCACGTGTCCCCCCCCCCATAGCTAGCAATCCAAAACAGTCCAGTGACACCTTTAAGACCAAGTTTTATTCAGGTACAAGCTCTCCCTCCTCTGTGAGGGCAGATCTGCACGTTCCCCCCCCCCAATGGCTAGCAATCCAAAACAGTCCAGTGGAGCCTGAGTGGTGGGTGTTGCCTTCTGACACACTTCCGGTGATGTCAGGGGGTGTGGCATATGCAAATGAGTTATGCTAATGAGTTATGCTAATGAGCTCCTGCACCTCTTTTTCTAGGAAACGACCCCTGCACACACACATACGCATGAACTTATATGCACACACATGCACACATTTTTAAGTAACCATTGAACATTTTTCATCACTAATAGGACAAACTGTCCTAATTAAGACATGGCACTGAAGCAAATAGAGCCCTTAAAAATATCAGCTAATGTCTCAAATTGATCACTACAAGATTAGAATGCAGATAGACACGAGGGCCAGGATTTACTCTTTTATCTGACCTGGTCCTAATTTACACAGTATACATATAAGAGAGCTGTTGTCAGCAAATCAAGTTATCATTTTTCATTCATGGAAGTACTTAATCTCATGAGAGTGCTATATAACCATATTTGTGTGGGAGTCAGGCATGACTGTGCTGAGTGACTTCTAGGCAGACTAGGTGCAGCCTTTCTTGTTAAGTGAGGCTAGCACATTTCTAGAAGGCTTTCAAAGATATGAATGGAAATTCAGTGATTTCTTTATAACCGGTGTACATCTCCAAGGCTATCTGCAAGCCCAGAAGTCTATGTGTATTTATATGCAGAATAAGTACATTTATGTTTCAGGGTTTTTAAAATTTACTTGGCTTCATTCATCAGCCCTTCTCCACAATGGGACAAAGTGGCTTACATCATGTTCCTCTCCTCCACTTTATCCTCACAACAATCCTGTGAGGTAGGTAAGGCTGAAGGTCTGTGAATGGTCCAAAGTCACCCAGCAAATGTCCATGGCAGAGCAGGGATCTGAACCTGGGTCTCCCAGAACCCAGTCCAACACTCTAAGTAGTACACCACACTGGCTCTCATGTTCACAAATAGCTCAAAAACTATTTATATAAAATACCTTCTTCAAATAAACAATATGTCCCTTTAAGCACCCACTATTTGCTTAAGTTATAAACCCCAAAGGATCAGAAAAAACTTGATGGCACATAACACACACACTGAACTCCTTATTTCTCCTATCCATAGTAGTAGAGCTGCCAGATGCTTCCAATTTACAGCAACCCTATAAATTAATGTCCTCCAAAAACATTCTATTATTAACAGCCTTGTTCAGGTATTAGAAACAAAGGGCCATGGCTTCCTTGACTGACTCAGTCCATCTCATGTTTTTATTTTTAAAAATTACTTATTTATTGTTGGGTCTTCCTCTTTTCCTGTTGCCTTCAAATGTTCCTAGCATGATTGTCTTTTCTGGAGGCTCTTGTCTTTTCACAGTGTGAACAAAGTATAAACATCTTTAAAACTCCAACCTTCACACCTATCTCAGAAGGTTGTTTTGAGGATAACATGGAGGAGACAATAGCAATGGTCCCGGTCACACAAGCCAGATAATCCAGAGGGGAAGAGAGGCTTTTTGTCCCGGAACAAAATGAAGCTCGGTATCATGATCCGACGTTCCCCCGAGGCTCCGTGCTCAGGCCGTCAGCCGCTGATCTCATGTTGATGGTGAAAGTGGCAAAGGGGGGGGGGAGAAAGAAGTGGCATGGTGCGATCACACATGGGGCGATCACAAGCTGTTGCTTCCCGATCAGACGAGTGGGGTTTTTTTGTAAACTGGAGTTCCTGCATGTGCATGACCATGGAAGCGAATCCACAGAGGCTTAAAAACAAACAAACATCCAATGTGAGAAGGGACACAGATGGGTGCCAGATGACGCCCACCCGCGCCCTGCATTTTCCAGAAAATACTGCACTTTTCCAGGTATCTATTTACTCTGCATCTTCAGCAGGGCAATACGGGTTGCTGACAGGTGTGGAACACTTGTTGTACATATTAGATTCCATGTCAAAAATGAAGTCAAATGAGGAGGAAGTTCTTGTATTGTATTGTAATGAAATACGGAAAACAGTTAGGCCAAAGGACCCATCAAAACTGACTACTTTCTTCTCAGCATAATCAGGAAACATGCCTCAATTAATAGGAAAACAATTAGACCAAATAGTTAACCAAATATTGACAACTTTCTTCTTTTTCTTAATCTTCTTCTTGAGCATATTCTGAACATATTCAGGAAATACATGATATTTTATACATGGACTGACATCATCAAGAAAACAATATTCAAACAGCATAATTGGTTCAAAAGACAGTGGTAATTTGAGTAATAATCCTCTGATTGGCCAGATATAAAGAAACATATCTACGTCAAACAAAGGGTTTACTTAACCTAACCTAAATGATAATGGGCAAGGATTCTTCATATCAGAATAAAATCTTATCTGACCCAGACATTGAAAGGTTTGCCCTAAGAACTACAGAATCATGAACTTTGTACCTATTATGTTGTCTGCTAACAATATCAGACCTACAAGAGGAAAGCCTTCTATATAACAGGCCTTTCTAACGTCCTAATAAAATATTACTTAAAGAATAAATCTATAAAAACCAGAGAAACATGAATATGAACACAGAGAAACATGAATATGAACAATCAAGAAGAAAAAACCTATATATGAAAATCTTTATATTCCCATTCATACTACACACTTGCCAGATGTTCCCATGTGATCGTGCCCGTAAAATCCACCCAGCATTCATCCCTATTGTGCGGCTAATTCTGCGTGTGACCGGACCCAGTGTAAGCCAATTTAGGTCCTGGTTCTCAAGTAAAGCCCACACTCTTCATTTTCAGCTCTTCTTTGTTACATGAGATACATACAGGCTAGGGTTGGTTCTTTGTCCAATCAGTTGTTTGGGATGGGCAAATGAGGAGACTGCCAGTGTTCTACAGAGACTCATCTTACTCCCAGACACTGGTGGCATTGAAGATCACAGGGGTTTCTACATGGGCCTGCAAGTGCTCATCTTACTCCTAGCTTTCACCAATGGGCTTCACTGAAATCTGATGGAGTATTCTAGAATACCTTTGGCATTTGTTAGATAACTGAAACCCCAAGATCCAGTTGTCTTAAAGAAATTTTGTGGGTATCTCTGCCTGTTGCATCAAACCATTTTTATTGTTCACAAAATGACCTCTTCAGTTTGCCGTCAGCTGTCTTAATACATTGATGGAGTTCCTGAGGAAACCGTTGTGATATTTCTTGGAAGGAGCACTGCAGACAAGGTAGGCACTTTATCTATCACAGTATTAATGATTGCTGTGGGAGTACAAGAATGTTGGGCTTAATGTTTTCCCCTCAGCTTTAATGAGTTGATATGGGCAAACAAAGCTTTATGACTCTGTACTGGTGTGGTCCATGCCTGGTTTATAATTATTTATTTATTTATTATTAATTCTGTTCCTACTAGCAGTAAAGCCCATTGTAAAAGCAATACAATAAGATCTAGAAAGATGTCTTGTGTAAGGAATGCATTTGATGGAAGAAGGTTGGAGCCTCCCCCCCCTCTGCTAGGCCCTGATCCGCACACCAGAGAGGCCGGGGGGGGGCACCACCAACTGACAGACAGCCATTTCCCCCCGGTGAGGTCCCTCCCAACTCTTTGATTCTATGATTCTATGCAGGGTTCTTCTTTCTTTCTGCCATCCCATTGCAGCAAACTGAGTGACGGCAGAGGTGCCCAGAGGCAGTTCGCCATCGCCTGCTTCTGCAACTGGTTGGTCTCCTGGCTAATCGGGGCCAACCCTTCTTTGCTCCTGAGCTCTTGTGGGGGGGACAGCCTGGGCAATCTGAGCGGCGCTGTTCCTTGATTGGCTGACCCTGCTGAGCTGTGGCCAGGCCAGTCTGTCCCAGGCAGGGCCTCTTCCCTCCCGTGATGGTAGCAGGGCCTCACCGCTGGCACCTCCAGGTCTGAATCCAGGCATAGGTCATGGCTTCAAGGGCCAAGGCCAGCCACCGTGGCCTCCTCCGCCATGCTGCCTATCAATCCAGGGGGAGTGGCAGCACAACACCTGCAGAGCAGGGTGAGGCGCTGGGGAGGCGTGGTGCTGCTTTGGCCCTGATGGCCGATGGGCATCAGGACAAGGCCAGGCTACCATGTCATTGCAAGTGTTGCAGACATAGTGGGCAGAACAGCAGGGCCCCCAAGGCCTGTCAAAGGTGCCCTGGGCAGCCTGTGCCAAACCCTCCCCCAAGGACTGGATTGCAGTCGCCCCCCCCCCCCCGAGGGTTGAGGCCTGGTGCAGGCTCAGTGCCCTGGGTGGGTGGCTGTCTGTTGGCTGGCATTCACCCCCATGGCCTCTCTGGTGTCTGGATCGGGGGCCAGCAGAGAGTGGAGGGTAAACTCCAGCCTGGCTGGTCTCAGGCAGAATGGAGTTGTCGCAAGAGCAAAGACAGCTGTATTCACCAGAGAGAAGCAACTGTCTTCTGAGGGAATTTGTGGCCGGTGCCGCTTTTGTGGGCAGGACTCAGGCAATGCAGCCAGTGGATAGGGAGACGTTCTGAGTGACACATCAGGGAGCCAACTGATTTGGGAGCATGTGGAATGTTCTGGACAATGCCACTCCAAAACAGAATTATTATATAGAGAGAGATGTGTTTCTTTGTTACCTGCAGTCCTATGTGATGTCAGTTTGTCAACCACTGCACAAAAAAAACAATATTCAGCACTAATTCCACCACCTGTTGCAATTCTGCAGGCCATTTTTCCAGAGTTTAATATGCCAACACTTTTGTTATTTGATTTCAATAATAAAGCACCTTGCTTAATCATCCTATGCTATATCCAGCTTCTTTTCTTCCTCAGAATCAACCCCATAATTTGCTACTATCTCTATGTCACTACCTCCTGATGCTACAGTGAGGCCTGTATGACCTTTTGGAGGACAATCAGATTAGAGCTCATAATGCTTTTGACATCGGACAGTTTTCAAAAGTACAACAGAAACAAAAAAGTGCAATGTTGGCATTGACTGACTGTATGAAAACATAAAATGTTCTTAGTCAGTTCAGGTACAACATTCCTGGCCCTTCAAAGCATGGTTTGGAGAACTGGGACTCTCTGTCCTTTTTCTCAGCAAACCATAGTTGCCATTATTTCTTAAATTAGGCAGACTATGATTTGCACAAATCATAGTTTACACCCAAACAATGAATATAGAAAAAGAACTGAGCTTATATCGCATTAACATGCAGTACAGGTTCTATGGTTCTGAAAAGTATTCATCATCACTATGTAATGTGCACCTGATGAGCAATAAAAGGCAACAAGGAAACTCTCTAAAGAATATTTGGTGTGCAATTGGCAAAGTTGGATGCAAATTATATCCTTGCCTAAGATACATTGTCTGGGCTATAGTCTGTGTGAGCTGTTGCTAGGATTACCAGGTATGGGTTGGGAAATACCTGGAGATTATGGGGGTGGAGCCAGAGGAGGGCAGGGTTTGGGAAGGGGAGGGATTTCAATGGGGTATAATGCCATAAAGTCCACCTTCCAAAGCAGCCATTTTCTCCTGATGAACTGACTTCTGTTGCCTGGAGATCAGTTGTAATCCCAGGAGATCTCCAGCCACTACCTGGAGGTTGGCAACCAGAGCCGTCTCCATTAATCTCTGGGTAGTGATCCTTAGTTTGGGGGACTGTATGTTTCTGCTTACTCTGTATATGCTTGTCCTACCTCTGCTCCCTTCCACATTCAGTGCTCCATCTCTTCCAGAGTGCTGAAACGTGGGATCCAGACAGTGTCTCTGTGTGTGTATGTTAAGTGCCACCCAGTCACAGCTGATTTATGATCACCCTATATCCCCGCTGGGTTGTAAAGTTCTACAGTTGTCTTCTCCATTTTTCTTTCCACCACACACTCATACTTTTAAGTAGGGTATATTCCTATATCAAATTGCAGACCAGACCCCCCCCCCAAAAAGAAGCAAAATATTTCAAGATGGCTGCATTTTTAGTTTAAAATTGAATAGACATTTTCCCATTTTACTATATTTGAAAATAATTTTTAAAACTTTAGGAACCGTGGCTTGGTGTTACTGTTAAATGGTGCTATGCAGGGAAGCAGGTTTATCTGCAGTGCATTATACTCTGTTGATAATTTTCAAGTTGAAGTTGGTCATATTGCTTTTCTTCATCAGTCATAGTATGTTCTTAAATTCCCTTTATTGTTGAGGTGCAATAGTGCTTTTGTTCATGCTCATCTTTGCTCTCAGCACAGTGCATATAATTATAGCTTGTTAGGATTTAATCTTCCAAATGTTTTTGAAATTTGTTCAGCACAATGTGTTTCTGAAGAGACTGCTATTGCCTCAACTCATCACACTGAGGTAGTAAATGGAGAATATCTTATGACAATTCCCTTGCTAGTATAATTCATTTCACTAGATGGTAAGTGAAATGACAATGTATGGGTCAAGATAAAGGGAAATTTGGGATTCCCCAGTTCTTATTTATTTCAGTTTAAATCCCACCCTATCCTGCATGGTCTTGATCTAGATGGCACAGGCTAATCTGATTTTAGCAGATTTTGGAAACTAAGCAGGGTTAGCTCTAGTTAGTACTTGAATGGGAGACCACCAAGGAAATCCATGGTTGCTATGCAGAGGTAGGCAATGACAAAACACCTTTGTTTGTCTCTTGCTGTGGAAACCCTATGGGGTCACCATAAGCTGGCTGTGGTTTAATGGCCAATGATACATAAATAAAGATCCTGCAGAATGAAGGCAGGGGATAATCCTGCTTTATTCTGGGATCAGGAGCAGCCCAGACTGACTCTCACTAACTAGTTACTAGGCCTGATACCAGCTATCTCCTTGTTTACTTACAGGGTGAACCATGGCTGTTAGAGTCCATGAGAGAAATGGTACAGCTCCACCTTGTGTGCTGATTTTTTTAAGGAAGAAGCAGTTCAGAATGCAGGTTCTAGAAGGATAATTCTACGTGTGGTGCTCCACATGCAGGCCCATCTTAATCCATGAACTGCTTGTTCAAAATGCCAGGAAATGACCACGATGACCAGTAAGAGGTAAAGGTCCAGAAATATTTTTATTCACTTTACTTGACAGAACTTTGTTCCTGTAGCGAATCTGACCTCTAGCCTCAGGAAGATGTTTTTAAACTTAAATCACAGAGCTGAGTAATTCACGTATCAAGCACTACTTTTTCTGAGTAGCAGTAATCCCAGCTGTGACACAAATTGGAAAGACAGATTTCTCCAACTGGAGATGTGGAATTTCAACATAAACTCTGAACATAAAACAGAGTACCAGTTTATCATTTCCATTAAAAGTGTACATTTTATCAAAGTTACCTGTGGAGTGAGAAGACATTTCATCTCATCTAGAAGTGTTTGTTGAACGATGTCTCTTTTGACAAGGTCATCTACAGATGTTGGGATTGTAGAAAGAGGTCACTTATATGGTATCAAAGCTTTTGGCCTTCTTTCCATCCATCTCTGTAGATTCTGAGTTGTTGGCTGTCTTATTCAAATGCAGGGTTTCATTTTTGTTAATAAGGCACATCCAGTAGGTTAAGAGTTCCAGTGAATGGGTTTTGAAGAGACAAACATAATAAGATAGGTGCATCTGTGGTTCATTTCAGGGAAATTAGTTTCCTGAAATGGTTGAGTAGATTAATATGACTTCATTTCAGATCAGCAAATTTAATAAAGTAGTCACCTTATTTAAGCTAAGTCTTGGCCCATACATTCTTGGGTCAATGGAACTGCGCACAGTGAAGCTCAGATTGGCTTCCAAATTAATGTCCTAACTAAATACATAATCAAGGTTTAACAATATGACACATTGTGCCACCTTGCTCAAAACTAATTAATTGCTTCCTTCCATGTAGAACACGAACCTTTCTATTCAGGGAAATCAGAGAATCTAATTCAGTAGCGTTTTGATCTGGTGAATCTGGACAAGAATTACCAGAGGAAGAATATCTGCTTCTCTCGACTGCAGTCTAGAAACATACCTTTTCTTTATCCTCACTCTTGGCCTGGAAGACCTGGAAGACATCCTACAATCCTGAACCCTATTCCAATGATTTGTGCAGATATAGTAGCTTTAAAGTGTACAGGTACCACTTCCCAAACAGTCCATGATCCATGTAGGGATTCCTTTCTGGATGTCAACCAATAGTCTTCTGTTGGAATGCAGGAATATGTGCAAGAATTCCACATGTCCCTCTGAACATGCACTCTGCCTATCTCTAGATAGAAGCTGAGGTATAATCTACATGTTAGAGGTCAAGCTTCAATTTTTTTACACCACATATTTATAAGATTGTATCCCCAATTTACATAATTCATGGTCAAGATGCAATTATTCATATGTGTGCTTATTTATGTCTTTTTCCTGCTCAGAGCATTTACCATTTTCCTTTTCTCTCTCTTTCCCCTCTCCAGCTATCAGAAATTGAAACTTAAGAATTCTTGCAGAGCAGTGCCCTTGCAATTGTAGAACATTTCTTTGGATAATGCTTGGCAGAAATCTTTGTAAGGTTTGTATCTTTAGAATAATTACACCATGATTTTAATGGAAATTGTAAAGAAGTATTTTTAAAGGGAATGGCATATTTTATGTGCAGTTATATGTAAATTTACAGTTATAAATATGCAAGTTTTCTTCTCTACATGGGTATTTGCTTAAGGATCACTTTGATAAATGCAAACAACACTCTTATGTTATTTATTGGAAGATTGCTGAGATATATAACAGCAATTGTTATGCCTCTCACTAGAATTCCCAACTAGAACATACACCTTTTCTTACTGACTACTAGCACTAAGTAAGAAAATATTACATTTAAGGAAGCTATTAAAATTCTAATAAAAGAATATTTCCTTTGCCACTTTGATTTCCATAATAATAATAACCTTCCATATCCTTTGGAAAAAAGCTTTAAAAGATCATCATTAACCAAATTAATCAACACCAAGAATAAATCATTTTTTCTTCTTTTGGGGGGTATTTTTGCATTTTGTGTATATGTGTGTGCACACCCGTGCTGGGAAGTCATGGCAACGTCTGAATTGGCTTGATAGTCTACCTCTGTCTTTCGACCCTGGTATTCTTTGGAGGTCTCTCATCCAAATACTTGCCAGGGTCGGCCTTGCTTAGCTTCCAAGATCTGATGAGACCGGGCTTGCCTGGGCTATCCAGGTCAGGGCCAAAGAAATCATTTGAAGACATTAAAGGTCAGTGTTCTGGGAGAAGGAATATGCTGAGGGTGCAAGTAAAACATGGATGGGATAAGGTACATGGTGATTAGATGTTTCTCAAGTATTGTGATGTACCAGGATATAGGTCTGGTAACATCTCTGAATAGAAGTGAGTAAAGTGGGATGGATGATGGCCAGCAAACGGAAGCTCAGTCCACACAAGATTGAAATGCTCTTGTTCAGTGACAAAACTTGGAGAGGCTGCTGGATCTTGGCTTATGACTGGAGACTCAGGAAGGACTCCTCTCTGGCATGCAGCAACTTTTGTCAGGTTTGGTTGATCATATGTAAGCAATGGTCTTTCCAGAAAAGCCATGATTTGGCCATGGTGATGCATTCTCTGATCACATACAGGCTCAAATACTGAACCAGCTGAGCTCTGAGAAGCAGCAGGAGATAGAGCTGCTAGAAGGGTGAGTGTTTTTTATTTGTTTTCAGCTGAGGTGATTTAGCTGAGGGTATTGTGTGGGGGGGACTGTGTTTGGGAGAGTGTGGGTGAGTTTTGAGTTGTTGCAGAGTCCTGGCTGCTTGAGATGGGGTGAGAAAGGGTGATTGTTTGACTGTAATTGAGTGCCTGGATGAATTTGAATAGCTGCTGGCCATGCCCTCTGCTGGGGAAGGCTTCTATTTAAGGCAGCACCTTGCCAGAGGCAGAGCTAACCCAGCTCTTGGCCTGTGACTCTTAGCCTAGAGACTCTTAGCCTAGGGACTCTGTAAGAAGCCAAGGAGGAGCCAGAAAGCCAGGGCCCTAGTCTCCTTGGGTTCCCAGTAAGGTAAATAGACTTCTACAAGGAGAACCACATAAATACAAAGGGTTTTAAAAGGGGGATTATATATAATTATTATTTTTAAAGCAATTATGAAGCCAGAATACCATCAGGGGATTGGGGGCTATCCAGTGTTTTGCATGGACTGTCACATGCAGGGGTAATTTCCTGATGGAGTGCACAGGAGCGGAGCTCCGTCAGTAAGGAGCCCAGGGGGTGGGCACATGCAACAAGCCCTGCCCCCTGCTCCCAGCAGCCCTCAGTCGGGCCACGAGGAGCAAGAAGCAGCCAGGTAAGTTGCAGAGCCCCCCCCCGGCCCGCCTTCAGGTACAAGTTACCTCCTCGTGGAGGGCAGATCTGCGTGGCCCCCCCCCCAGGTAGCAATTCAAAACAGTCCAGTAGCACCTTTAAGACCAAGTTTTATTCAGGTACAAACTCTCCCTTCTCTGTGAGGGCAGATCTGCATGGCCCCCCCCCCCCAATAGCTAGCAATCCAAAATAGTCCAGTGGAGCCTAAGTGGTGAGTGTTGCCTTCTGACACACTTCCGGTGATGTCAGGGGGTGTGGCATATGCAAATAAGTCATGCTAATAAGTTATGGTAATAATATCCTGCACCTTTTTTTCTACAAAATGACCCCTCACATGTATGATTATCTGCCCACCAGACAGAAATCTTGGGTGTGTGCCTGGTGCAAGGAGCTCCTGGTTCTCAGGGAATGAGTTTGCTCCCTTGAGGCCAAGGTGACTGATCTGGAGAAGCAGAGACAGTCAGTTAGGTGCATGGAGAAGACTCTCAGGGACTCAATAGATATGTCCCACTCTAAATATGGCAACCCTGCCACTGTCAGGGAGCATGAGGGTCGAGAGGAAACAGGGCACCGTGCTGCAGATAAGGGGAATGTGCCCTCAGAAGTGACCTCGTCTTCAGCTGGTGAACAGGTATCGTTTCACACCAAGGAACCATCCCTTGAGAGGGAGGGCGTGCTCTTGGTAGTTGGTGATTTAGTCCTTAGGCAGTTAGACAGCTGGGTGGTGAACCCGTGTACTGATTGTATGGTGACTTGCCAGCCTGGTGCAAAGGTAGCAGACATTACATGTGTTCTAGATAGGCTGGTAGATAGTGCTGGGGAGGAGCCAGTGGTCGTAGTACATGTTGGCACCAACGATGTGGGGAAATGCAGCCATGAGGTCCTGGAGGAAAAATTTAGGCTGCTAGGCAGGAAACACAAGGCCAGGACCTCCAAGATAGCCTTCTCAGAAGTGCAACCTGTTCCACGCAAAGGGCCGGAGAGACAGGCACAGATCAGGAGTCTCAATGAGATGATGGTCTAGGGGGGAAGGGTTCAAGTTTGTTAGACACTGGGATGCTTTTTGGAACAAGAGAGAGCTGTACAAAAGAGACAGTCTTGTTAGCCGAATTGCTTTATTTACAGATATTGGCAATTTATAAATGGGTTCTTGCCAGTTTATACCAAGGTCCTGTTCCCACAAGGGTTACCAGAGAAGGATAACGAGGTGTTGTTGTTAAAATAAATGTATTTTACTAGAAAATATATCTCATACAAACAATACTGATGCACTCACACATTCAATCAAGTTCCTTAGAATTACAGTATTAAAATAAGTACAGTTGCATTAGCAGGTGGGGGTGATGATGGGCAATACTTATCTGTCTCGCAGCTTTGGTTGTTCCAATGAAGAATGGATGGGAAGAAATGTAAACTAAAGGGAATTCACACACGACCAGAACCAGCCAGAACATGTGGGCAGTGGAGGCAAGGTTTGGGGATAGCAAGTGGGATTTAAGAGGGGTTAAAGCAGACAGGGGTTGTTGCGGGGGAGATGCTAGTTGATCAAGTAGGAGAGAAAGAGAGAGACCATGTGACTGGTTCTTTCCTTTTATCGGGAGATCCAGGAGGTGGGTGGTGGCTGTGCCAACCTCCTGGCCCACCTCCCTGTTAGTCCATCCCAAAAACAATCCTATTGGTTGCCTAT
>NW_015172051.1:381332-390214 GCF_001447785.1 Gekko japonicus | reverse complement strand
AAAGATCTGAGTCAGATTGAGGTGATGAGAGAGGAGGTCCTACGATTGAGAAACTACTTAAAAACTGATAAATCACCACAGGGGTCGTTTCGTAGAAAAAGAGCTAGGGGAACTCATTAGCGTAACTTCTTAGCATATGCCACACCCCCTGACATCACCGGAAGTGCGTCATAAGGCCACACCCCCTCACATCACCGGAAGTGTGTCATAAGGCCACACACACCCCAATGGTCCTGGCCGCCCCCGCCGGCCTTGCAGCTCCACTGCCAAGCCCCATGAGGGGCCCGGCGGTGGACCTGCAAGGCCGGCAGGAGTGCAAGGAAGCCCCGCGAAGGCCCTCCCTGGCCCCAGGGAGGCAGGGGGGGGAGAGGCAGGGAGGAAGCAACTTACCCTCCCTCTTCTCTTGCCTCCTCCTGGCTGAATGAGGGCCAGAAGCGGGGCGGCCGGAAGCAGGGGGCGGGGCTTTGTCATGTGCCCCGCCCCATACCTCACCCGGGGGAACTGCGATCCCCCGCGATCCCCCCCGAAATGACCTCTGAATCACCAGGCCCGGATAGCATACATCCAAGAGTTCTAAAAGAACTCAAATGTGAACTTGTGGATCTCCTGACAAAAATATGAAGGCTGTTTTCAGACAGCCTATGTATTCCGTTTCAGGAACTGGTCCCTAATGTTTTTTCCCCCCTCTCATTTCAGACAGACTCATTTTAGTAACTGGTCCCTTACAGAATATATTTACCTGTTCAGACAAACACACTTCTGTCCCGTTCGGGTAGTGTGCCTCAAGCGTTGTTGATAAAACTGCTTTCCTCCAGTCTTCAGCCCTTTCTACCACTTCTGAAGTGCTATGCCCCATAAAATGCCCCATAGCGCTTCCTACAATGACAGTTCTTTTTTTGCTCTTTTTGTCCCTACACCCAACACTCTGTGTCACACAGTGGCCAGAAATACCAGTGCCATCAGGAGGTCCAGCAGTGGGGCCAGGACATTAGAAGCCCTCCCACTGTTGACCCCCCCCAAGCACCAAGAAGACAGAGCATCACTTGCCCCAGAGCCCCTAGCTATACCTTGTGGCTAATAGCCACTGATGGACCTCTGCTCCATATGCTTATCTAATTCCCTTTTGAAGCCGTCCATGCTTGTAGCACCCACCACTTCCTGTGGCAGTGAATTCCATGTGTTAATCACTCTTTGGGTGAAGAAGTACTTCCTTTTATCCGTTCTAACCCGACCGCTCTGCAGTTTCATGGAGTGCCCACGAGTTCTTGTATTGTGAGAAAGGGAGAAAAGTACCTCTTTCTTTACCTGCTCTTTCCCATGCATAATCTTATAAACCTCGATCATGTCACCCCTCAGTCGTCTTTTCTCCAAGCTAAAGAGCCCTAAGCGCTTTAACCTTTCCTCATAGGGAAAGTGTTCCAACCCTTTTATCATTCGAGTTGCCCTTTTCTGCACTTTTTCCAAAGCTATAATATCCTTTTTAAGGTGTGATGCCCAGAACTGCACACAGTATTCCAAATGAGGTCTCACCATTGATTTATATAGGGGCATTATTATATTAGCTGATCTGTTTTCAATACCCTTCCTAATAATCCCCAGCATAGCATTGGCCTTCTTTATTGCAGTCACACACTGTCTCGACATTTTCAGTGAGTTATCCACTACAACTCCAAGATCTCTCTCTTGCTCAGTCTCTGCCAGTTCAGACCCCACCAATGTGTATTTATATTTAGGATTTTTGGCTCCAATGTGCATCACCTTGCACTTGGCCACATTGAACCCCATTTGCCATGTTGACACCCACTCGCCCATCCTTGACAGATCCCCTTGGAGTGCCTCACAATCCTCACTGGTTTTCACCACCCTGAACAACTTTGTATCATCCGCAAATTTAGCCACTTCACTGCTTACTCCCATCTCCAAATCATTAATGAACAAGTTAAAAAGCAGTGGACCAAGTACTGATCCCTGCTGTGGACCAAGTACTGACCCCATTGAGATTCCTGGACTCCATTTAGATATACTGAGATTTGCTACTGCTGTCACTTGGAACAAGTACCTGTTTGGACAGCATGTTTAAGTGGGAGATCAGAGGCATAAGTGAATGGTTGATTTTTTAAAAAAGTTTGCCTTAGAGAAAGTGTAGACTCAGGCACACACTCACAAGCACACACACTCCATGGCCTGTGGGAGTTAAGAAAGGAAGGAAAGCTCCCTGGGTTTCAAAAGTCCAGTCGTCGTCCCCCCCCCAGCACTTGAATTCTGTATCCAGTGAGCTCCTTGTTTCCAGGTGACAGCAGTAGTGAATGTCAGTGTATCTAAATGGAGTCCAGGCATCTCAGTGAGGTCACTATGGCACTGCTTTGTACTCCTGCTTCAGTGCCATAGTGCTCTCAATAGAATGTTTTTTTAAAAAAATCCCTGTCAGGGAGATCGTGGTGGCTACAAGCATGGATGGCTTCAAGGGAAAATTAGATAAACATATGGAGCAGAGGTCCATCAGTGGCTATTAGCCACAGGTTTAGATAGGAACTCTCAGGCTCTGTATTCTTGGTGCTTGGGGGGGGGGGTCAGCAGTGGGAGGTCTTCTAGTGTCCTGGCCCCACTGCTGGACCTCCTGATGGCACCTGGTACTTTTGGCCACTGTGTGACACAGAGTGTTGGACTGGATGGGCCATTGGCCTGATCCAACATTGGTTTCTCATGTATTCTTATGTTTAATTACTGTAATGAATTCTACATGAGGCTGCCTTTGAAAACTGTTCAGAATCTTTAGTTGATCCAAAATGCATCAGTCATGTTATTGTCAGGGGTTGGATAGAGGGATTGTATTATCCTTTGTTCAAAGACCTACTTTGACTGCCCATAGGGTTGCCAGTTCTGGGTTGGGAAATACTTGGAGATTTTGGTGGTGGAGCCTGAGGAGGGCACGGTCTGGCGCATAATGCCATAAAGTCTACCTTCCAAAGCAGCCATTTTGTCCAGGTGAACTGATCTCTGTCACCTGGAGATCAATTGTAATAGCAGGAGATCTCCAGCCAGGATCTGGAGGTTGGCAACCCTAACCACCCATCTGTTATCCGGCAAAAATTCAATGGATTGGTCTTACCTTTTGCCAGGACCTTAGTCATTAGGGCATGGGATACTTGAAGGACTGCCTTCTCTCAAATTGCCCTGCTTGACAGGTGAGATCCCCATTTCAAGCCCTGCTCTCTGTGCCCCCACCTGCAGAGGTATGGCAGGTGGTGACCAGAGAAAGGGCTTTTTTTTGGCAGTGGCACCTTGTCTTTGGAATGCCCTCCCTTTGAGGATTAGCTGGTACCAACTGTGCTCGCTTTTAGGCACCAGGTCAAAAAAATTCTCTTTATTCAGGCATTTAACCATCTTTTATAACTGTTTTGTGGGCTGGTCCTAGCCTGTGGTTATCAGTATAATTTTAGATGACTCTGTTTTACATGCTTGTATGCCTTGGTTTGGTTTTGGTGGTCTTTTTTATTGGTACGTTTCTCTTATTGACTTGGATTGTTTTATTATTCTGATGTATTCTGATTTGTTTATTTGTTTTATTGTATTCTTAGTTTTGTGTTATAGTTGTGAGGAAGTCTGGATAGGTGCCATGTACATTTTCTAAATACAACAAATAAAAATAAATCTATACAATGGGGCTTGAGAGGGCACAGTGCTATATCCTAAACATATAGTGCACTTCTAAACAGAGTTTAGGATTCAACAGACTTAAAAGGACTTAAAAGGGTATAACTTTGTTTAGAATTATACAAATAATTCCCAACGGCTAGCTTTCCTTTAGCCTCAGCTGAGAAAAGACTATGTTCTTTCACTCCTGTGACCACACACCATCACAATGCCTTCTCTGGTTATATATTGACTACGGCTAGAATATTATTGGCCAAATACTGGAAAACAGAGAAATTCCCAGCAAGAGAGGAAATAATAGTTAAGCTGATGGAAGTAGCAGAAATGGATAAACTAACTATAAGCCTTCAAGGGAAAGATGGAAGTGTGTTCAATAAAAGATGGGAAAGATTGTATAAATGGATTTATGAAATGTGAGGAATTTAGACTCAAATGTATAAAAGAATGCATGTACATAACAAGACTCAAGATATTGGAAGAAAGTATTCTTGTAAATGACAGCGAAATGTGAAAATGATAAATAATTTTTTTTTAAAAAAACCAGACTTTGTCAAAGAGATTCTGCAAAGCTATATGTGTTTCAACCAGTGTTCCCTCTAAGCTGAGTTAGTGTGAGCTAACTCACAGTTTTCTAGTCTCTGGTTCACACATTTTTGTCTCAGCTCAGGAAGGATGGCTCCAGAGCAAACTAATGTATACAGTAGCCAAATTGCTGATTCACAACTTTAACACCAGGAGCTCACCAAGTAGAATTGTTGCCCACAAAACGCCACAGCTTAGAGGGAGCATTGGTTTCAACATATACACTGAGACTGAAGCTTTATACTGGATGGTGTTGGACAGACACAACCTCATTGTCCTGTTCTAATGATAGGAGAAATAAAGAAGATTCAGTTGACATCATTATGTACTTTCAGTCACAAAACTCAGATTTCTTATAATAGTCAGGATGATGAGCTAGTTAAAATGGTTCATCCTTGGAAATAAATGAAATCTGCTCCCTCTTAAACTTTCTGATAACAGATCCACTTCTGATCATGAGCTAGCTTAAGTGTAGAAGAGCACTTAAGTATAGAAGAGCCATCAGCATGGCTGCTCCTGCGTACCCCCTTTGTTAGGATATATCCTCTGGATTATACTGTATCTAAGATCTTTGGGACACAGGAATCATTTTCAGTAGTTATGGTATCACAGAAGCTGCTTAGAAAAACTTATTTTTCTGCTGCTATTATGTCTGTGAAATAAAGTTTAGGAAATCTCTGTTTGCAGTGCAATCGTATGCAGACTTACTGCAAGCTAAACCCAATTAAATCAGTGAGCAGATTGAAGTAGGTGAATCTGTTGGTGAACATGGCTTGAATTGACTCAAATGCCAGATCATTTTAAACCTGCATTGATGGGTTTGTTGCTTATTTTTCTGACAAATTGTCTTCTCGGTGGTTCAGCTAAGAAATTGCTGTCAGGGAGATCACAGCTGCTTTCATAGTTAAAGCTCCACCCCCTTTCCCCAGCCACCAAACAGCTGTTCTTTACCACCATTCCCACCAAGATTTTAAAAGGGCCAGCCTTTTCTGGCTTGGCTTGCCTTCTCAGCAGTTTTATGCACCTGGTGACCTGTCCCATCACTAATTCATGTAGGGCTCCAGCTGATGGATCTTAGAGGGCAGATTGACCATTGAGAGCAGGGTTAAAGCCAGGATTCATATTTTCCCCAACAGAATAGATATAGAGTAGAGGATGCTGTACACAAATCTCTCATGGGGGATGACCTACACATTTGGATCATGAGCTAACAAATATTTAGCTAGCCAGACTGAGAAACAAATATTGGCTTACATGATTCAAGATGCCAGAGTCTCTTGGAGTCCTCTTCCCCCATAATCCGGTTCCACAAAATTCCACATGGTGAAGTGGTTAGAGTGTTGGACTAGGAGCTGGGAGACTCAGGTTCAAATCCGCACCCTGCCACAGAAGCTTGCTGGGTGACCTTGGGCCAGTCACATATTCTCAGCCTAATGTACCTCAAGGGTTGTTTTGAGGATAAAATGGAGGAGGGAACGTTGTAAATTTCTTTGGGTCTCCATTGGGGAGAAAGGTGGGTATAAATGAAATAAATAAATGATGCATAGAAAGCAGACTAAAAAAACATGGTAGTTGATGGGGAAAGTAGATAGAACTAGTATTCACTGATTGTTACAATGGCAATGACAGTATCAGCTGTAGAGTTAACTGGTACTTTTTTCCCTATTAGAAGCAGTAGTTTGTAATTAGTATACACATAAGCAAGTGTTATCAACAACCCAACAATGAATCAGTGAGTAATGTTGTGAGCATTATGTGGGTGTAATTCCAGAATTTCTTATACTAAATTGCAAGCTTATCTTACTGCAGACTATTTTTTAAATGCCTGACAACATACTGTAGATTTTTATAAAGACTTTGCCAATGAATACTGAATTTGTATTCATTTTCTTTAATTTGTTTATATAGAAAGCATTTCATAATCCGCTTAATACTGCTCATATAGCTCATCAAAGCAGGAGGGGCTGTATGATGTATGTATATTAGCTTCACAAACACATCTGTGAGCTTAGATTGGATGAAAGGTTATAAACACAATGAATGTTGCTAGGTAACTGTGCCTTTTAGTCAATGTAGTTGTGAAAATGAGAGGGATTTTTTCTTGCACAAAGAGACTATTTGGATAGTACAATGAATGGTTACTTTTTAGATCCTCAGATATGTAATTTTAAAAACAACAAAGATTTCTCTCTCAGAATTTTTTTCTTTTAAATCGTTCACATTCAGAACTGGAAAATAAGAAGATATTGATCAATATATTGTAATCTATTTTTAAAATCTATTATGGGCTTAACTTTGAAGGTAAAAATGATTAGCTCAAATCAAATGAGAACTAAATCTTCTCTACACCTCAGAACATAAACTTTAGATGCGATGGTACAATACATGGTTCAAGCAGCTAAAATGGTATCCTTTCCTGTAAAAGAAGACCCAAGAGCTGATCAAACACAAGAGACGAGACAGATCCCAGAGCTTTGTGTCTAGTTATGTAATCTAAACACATATCTTTTTTCCTTCACACCCCTCCTCAAAAGCTACTTTGTCAATTAATGTTTTGGATTCTCTCTGTACCCACCCACCCCATCTGAAACAAAGCCACATTTATTCCTTGTTATTCAGTTTGGTGTAGTGGTTAAGTGTGCACACTCTAATCTGGAACACTGGGCTTGATTCCCGACTCCTCCACATGCACCTGCTGAATGACCTTGGGCAAGCTGTAGTTCTGGCACAGCTGTTCTTGAAAAAGAGCAGTTTCTATCAGATTTCTCTCAACCCCACCAACCTCACAGGATGTCTGTTGTGGGGAGGGGAAGGGAAAGGAGTTTGTAAGCCACTCTGAGACTCCTTTGGGTAGTGAAGGGTGGGGTATAAATACAATCTCATCATCATCATCATCATCATCATCATCATCATCATCATCATCATCATCATCATCATCATCCTGGCATAGATGTGGTTCATGGGGTCGTGAAGAGTCAGACTCGACTGTGTGACTGAACAACAAAAAATCCTTGTCCCTGCCATGCTTCCCTTACCTCCCCTCCTTTTTTTAGGTTATCAAAGGGTTTTTGTTTGTTTGTTTATCAAAGTGTTAAATAGTGGGTTCCATGGATGAGCAGACCCGAAGTCTAGTGATCAACTCTACTTATTAGTGATTTCAACAAGAACAAGACAAGACTCAAGGGCCGCAGCCCTGTTTAAATGGCATGCAATTGCCACACCCAAACACACCCCACTCCCAACGATAGGCTATTTACATTGGTTACTTCCAGAGTCCTGGTGGGCTATTGTTCTTGGGCTCCAAACTCAGCCCGTCTCTGGTAGAACAGTCCTGGAATGTTTCAGTACCAATACATAACACCCCTTCCCCCTTAGTTCCAAAGCACCTTAACAGACATCGTTTTCAAGGTACACTGGCTCATGTCATTCCCTCTGAGAATGCCTGGGCTCCTGTGGGGATGGAGACGACACCAGAGCTGGACTTGGTGAGGCAGGGACCTCCCTGGAGTCCTGTGAGGTGGAAACAGAGTCTGGAAGGTCCATAGAAGCCTGTGTAGGGCTTTCCTCTTCCCAGCAATCTGGCTGCACGCCGTCGTGGGGGGGTCACTCTTTGTCAGTGGTGGCATTGGTGATGGTACCAGGGCACAATCCTTCTCCTCAGCAGAGGACAATTCAGGCTCCTTGGGGAGCAGGCGGCAGTGCAGCTGGTCTATGTGCCTGCATAGAAGTTAGCCCCCATCCATTGATACATCATACAATAGGCAGGGGTCTTTTGGGGCCAGAGCACCCAGGAGCGCCGTTCCAGCAGCCCAGGTGGCGGCAAGCCCCACCCCCAGCTCCCCGACCCATGCTCCTGTCTTTCCCCCGGAGCCTCTCCGCTTTTGTGAAGAGACATTTTTTAAAAATCCCTGGCTTCCTTGCCCAAGCTCCTTCAGGTGCCCTGCAGCCTAGAGAAGCTGGGGCAGGGAAGCTAGACATGACTACCTCTGTACCCTTCCCATTTCTAGCCAGCCCGGTGCAGTGGGTTGGCTGGAGACAGGGAGTGCACAGAGGCAGACATGCCTGCCTTCCCCCTGAGCCTCTCCGCTTTTGTGGAGAGACTTTTTTAAAAAATCCCTGGCTTCTCTGCCCGAGCTCCTTCAGGTGCCCTGCAGTTGCGGGGCACCTGGAGGATACTGAGCTGCCAAGTAAGGCATGTCTCCCCGCCTCCTCTTCAATCAAGATCCAAGCCCCTTTCAGACTTGTCTCTCTCCCCTCCCAAGCCTGTGGGAGCTGATGGCAAGGCCAAAAGGGGCTTGAATCTAAAAGATCCAAGCCCGTTTCAGCCTTCTTCCCCCCCCCCCAAGCCCACGGGAGCCGATGGCAAGGCTGAAAGGGGCTTGAATCTAAGAGATCCAAGCCCCTTTCAGTCTTCTCTCTCCCCCCTTAAGCCCATGGGAGCCCAGGGTAAGGCTGAAAAGGGCTTGAACCTAAGAGATCCAATCCTATTTCAGCCTTCTCCCCCACCCAAGCCCACAGGAGCCGATGGCAAGGCTGAAAGGGGCTTGAATCTAAGAGATCCAAGCCCATTTCAGTCTTCTCTCCCCCCAAGCCTGCGGGAACAGATGATAGGGCTGAAAGGGGCTTGAATCTAAGAGATCCAAGCC
>NW_015172051.1:271797-381237 GCF_001447785.1 Gekko japonicus | reverse complement strand
TGCCTCCCCCTTCCCCCCCCCCCCCCCAAGCCCATGGGAGCAGATGGCAAAACTATGGCCCTGTTCACACGAGGCGTTTTGGGCCGGGAGAAGAACGGATCGGGGCCGCATCAAACGGGCGTGATCACACAGCAACATCTGGCAATCGTGCTGTGGCCGTCCCCGATCTGTCCCAACCGCCCAAAACGCGCATCAAAGAAGAACCACCTACCTGGGTGGTTCAATTGAATGGGCCGCGGCAAATGTGGCCGTGGGATCGCCAGTGCGTCTTTTCGCCGGCGCATCCCCTGCCCCCTGCCGTACTGCGCATGCTCGAGCATGCGCAGTTCGGCAGCCTCCCCCTCGTCTCTTCCTCCCCGGCATCTGATCATGCCAGGGAGCAACGGCGCACGGGTAATGGGATCCGTGGGATCCCGCCGTGGCGTTTCTTTTTTGGTGTGGCTTTTAAAAGCCGCGCTTTGCCCCGTGTTTTCCCTGCCGTGTGGCAGGGGCCTATGTGTAATGGAACAGTCTTCTCTTCCCTTAATATCTGTGTGATTCAGTTTGGTCCTCTTGGAGCTCTTGTTTCACTTTCATTTTTATATGCTGAATGGACCTGAGAACGGGTCCTTTCAAATGTAAGTCTTCAAGTTCCTTTTTAACTGATGGTGGGATAAGTTAGAACTTGGGGAAAGCAAACATACACAGAGGCTTTCATTTTCTGTCCCTTTCTCCCCATTTTTTCTTTCCCTTTCTTTCCATTTCTTTGCTCCCTTTCTTTTCCTTTCTCCCATTTCTTTCTTTCCCTTTCCTGCCTTCCTTCCCTTTCTTTCTATCTATCACTTTCCTTACATTTTCCTTCCTTCCTTCCTTCCTTCCTTCCTTCCTTCCTTCCTTCCTTCCTTCCTCCCCCTCTCTTTTTAAAGCTATAACCAGCTTAAATAAAGGTTAACAGTCAATAAACACAAAATGTGCCAAACAAAGCTTGAGTCCAGTGGCACCTTTAAGACCAACAGAGTTTAATTCTGGGTCTTAGCTTTCATGTGAATAAACTTTGTTGGTCTTAAAAGTGCCACTGGACTCAAGCTTTGTTCTGTTGCACTGGAACAGATATTCTTAAGTACCACTGCTAATGAAATATTGAGCTGCTATCCTACCTTAAGCATGTATGGACAGGAGGTGTTGGGTGTACCCTAATAATTTGTTCAAGTAACTTTGTGAAGTCTTTTGTACAGTGTAGCCTGTGTAGAAGAGCCCTCTTGAATCATTCTGGTTTGCATAGATTCAGGTGGGTAGCCGTGTTGGTCTGAAGCAATAGAACAAAGTTTGTGTCCAGTGGCACCTTTAAGACCAACAAAGTTTAATTCTGGGTATAAGCTTTCGTGTTCATGCACTCGTTTTCAGATACATTGAAACAGAGACATCAACCATTACATGTAGGTAGCAAGTGAGGAGGATGTTGCCCATATCTGTAGACTTCTGCAAATGTGGGAACTGTAGCCTCTATTCATAACTGGGTCACTGGTCACTTCTTCAGCTATGAAATATCTGTAGAAGAGAGCAGTGGCTCACAAAAGCTGATCCCCTGCTACAAATTTTCTTTGTGCTTTTGTGGTTTTGAAGCAGTTTTTCTCCAGGTAGGTTCACCAGCTCTGAGTTGGGAAATACCTGGAGATTTTTGGGGTGGAGCCTGAGCGGTGGGTGTTGCCTTCTGACACACTTCTGGTGATGTCAGGGGGTGTGGCATTTGCAAATAAGTTATGCTAATAAGTTATGCTAATGAGCTCCTGCACCTCTTTTTCGATGAAAAGACCCCTGACGATAGGGGTCCAGTGACTCAGCTAACCCTTGCCAGGATCCATGCGAGACTGCTGGAATAGTTCTGCATGAAGACAGGGTCACTCGGAGAGAACCTGCGGGGGGCCTCCTGGCTCACCAGAGTTTGGCGCAACTCAGGGGCTCGATCTGGGTGCAGACAGTCCAGCCACATCGTGAGGCGGTGGCCCATTAAGAGTTCCATGGGGCTGCGGCCAGTGGACACACTCAGGGTCACTCAATGGCCCAACAAAAAGACAGTAAACTGGCAATCCCAGTCCCTGTGGGTGAGCCCCTTTAGCATGTCCTTAGTAGTCCGCACCATCCTCTCGGCTTCTTCGTTGGTAGCTGGGTGGAAAGGAGTTGACTGCATGTGCCTGATGAGGTTCTGGTCCAAGAACTCCTGGAACTCTCCCGATGTGAAGGCAGTGTCATTATCGGTCATGACTGTGTCTGGTAGGCCATGGGTGCTAAAAATCTGTCTCAGGGCCCTGAAGGCTGCACGGGATGAGGTAGATGCGACTGGCACAACTTCCAGCGATTTGGTGTAGAGGTCCACCAGGAGGAAGAACAGCTGCCCCTGGAATGGGCTGGCAAAGTCCAAATGCACCTGTGCCCACAGTGTGTGGGTAGATTCCCACTGGTGAACAGGAGCACTCAGGGTCATAGTGTCTCCTGGCAGGCCTGGCAATGCTGTACCCAGGCCTCGGTTTTGCTGTCCATTCCCGGTGACCACATGTAGCTCCTGGCCAGCACTTTCATCCTCACAATTCCCAGGTGGGTCTCGTGTAGAGCTACCAAAACCCATTTACACAGTGGTGGGGGAATCACTACCCAGCTACCCCATAAGAGGCAGCCCTTGTAAGCTAAGAGCTCATCCCTGTGGGACGCAAATGCTATGAATTCTGGGCCCACCTAACCAGTAGGCCATCTCCTCCCCACCCAGTCCAAGATGTGGGAGAGGATGTGGTCCCTAGCGGTGTGGCGGGAGATGTCAGCAGCATGCAGAGGGTGGTCTGGCAGGTTCTGCATCATCAGGATTCAGTGCACAGGGGCTGGAGCTGGGTCGACAGAGCTGAGTGGGAGGCAACTAAGAGCATCTGCGTGTCCCATAGACTTCCCCAGCCAGTATTGCAGAATGTATTCCCCCCCCCTGAAATATGGACCAGTGCAGGACCCTGGGTGACAGCATCTGTGGTGTCTGGTGGTCAGAGGCAAGGAGACCAAGCAGGGGCTTGTGGGTGGTTGCGATGATGAGGGGGTGGCCATACAGGTAATCATGGGAATTCTTTACTCCTGCCACAATTGCAAGGGCCCCTTTGTCAATCTGGGAGTAGTTCCAGTCAGCTGCCGACAGGGTCCATGAGTAGTAGGCCACTGGCACCTTTCTCCTGTCCAGCAGCCGATGGCCCAGGACTGCACCAACACCGTAGGGAGAAGCATCGCATGCCAAGATGACCAGCAGCGTCTCGTTGAAATGGGCAAGGACATCGTTCAAGGTGAGTAGCTCCTTTATGGGCCCGGGGTGAGTAGCTCCTTTACCGGGCCTTCTTGTCAAAAAGGTGGTGGAGTGGCTCCGTGAGTGCAGCTTTATGGGGCAGAAAGAAGTTCAGAAGCCACAAGAAAGCCTGCAGCTTGGCCTTGGAAGTGGGAGTGGGTGCGTTCGCAATGACCACAGGCACTGGGTAAGTGTGGTCCCTCAGCACCTTGTTGTTTGTTCATTTGCAGTCCATGCAGATGCGGACGTCCCCATTTGGCTTAATTGGGGTTACAACGGAGGTCTCCCAGGTGGCATGGGGAACCAGCTCTAAAACTCCTTGCACCAACAAGCGGTACAACTCTGCCTCAATTTTGGGCTTGAGTGTGAACAGAACTCTCCGGGCCTTGAGGCGGATGGGCTCATCACACACATTACTGAAGTCTGAGGACTGCATGTGGTGCACCCCCATTACTCTGAACCCCAAGGGCACAAACCAGGAAAGTTAAAGCTAGCTGGTGAGCTGTCCTTTAACCACCACCAAGTCCAAAATTCCCTCAAACTCTCTGTATTTCACGTGGAATTTGCCTCACCCCTTAATAGCCACCTCGTTCTTTTGAATGTTCCAGAGAGTGAAACCAGTGGGTTGAAGGAGAGGACCCCCTCTGGACAGAGCCTCTGGAGAGTCTCTTCTGAGATGATGGAAATGGAGGACCCTGTGTCCAGTTCCAGGCCTCGGATCGGGCCGGAGCATGCCGGTATGTCGCTCTGGGAGAGAGGCACCGAGGGGCGAGGCAGTCACATGGTGAAGCCCCGCCCCTTCTTCCTGCCGCCCTCTACTTCCAGCCTCATTCTGTTCCAGAACAAGGAAGAAGCAGGAGGGTAAGTCGGATTCCTCCCCCCCGTCTCTGCCTGGCCGAGGCTGTTCTCGGCGGCAGCTGCAACACCCGCGGGGGAGGGGTGAAATGTTCTCCTGCCTCCCTGAGCCCCGGGGGTGGTGGCCTTGGACTCATAGGGGCAAATTCCACCTCTCACGAGAGGTCATTCTGGCTCTCCCAGCTGTCCTTAGGGGCTCTTTAAAAAGTTATGGCCATCGCCGCCAGCGCTTTTGGCGGCAGCTGCAAGCAGCGCGGGGGTGGGTCTGCTGAGCTGCCCTCCCTGCCTTTTTCAGGCTCCGCGCCGGAGTTCTGGGCCTGAAAAATGGCCTGCAGAGCCACCCCCTCCCCTCCTTTTTCAGGCTCCACGCTAGAACACCGGGCCTGAAAAAGGGCCAGCCAAATTTAAATTTCGGCCCCATTATATCCTATGGGCCATTGAAGTCAATGGTGAAAACATAGGGTATATTCTGGAGGCTGGAGGGCAGGGGGTTTGTGGGAGGCTCCAAACTCGCAGGGTAGCTGCTGGAGCCTCTCCCCAAGATACCAACCACGTTTAAAGAACATTGGACCAGGGGGTCCAATTTTACGCCCCACCAAAAAAGTTGCCCCTATCCCCTCCATTGTTCTCTATGGTGGGGAAAATTTAACGTTTTTCCCACCATGGAGAACAATGGAGGGGATAGGGGCAACCTGTTTGGGGGCCCGTAGAATTGGACCCCCTGGTTCAATATTCCTGAAACATGGCAGTCTTAGAACCCCTAATCATGATGTGCGCCTCCTTACCTATAAATTGGAGGTCCCTGTTGTGCAATGCCCTGCCAGACTGGTCAGTCTTGGACAGTGCTACCAGCTCACTTACTCTAAGCACTCCAAAAAATGCAAGTAGCGAGACTGCATGGAAAAGGCAGGCTTCATAACCAGAACTGCAGATGCTGGTCCAGGTTGCTTGCAACCCTTTAAGCACTGCCGGTGAAATAGGACGCCTCTGGTCCTTCAAAGCCCCTTTTTCCTGAGTCCAACCTTCTAGCATCTTCCTAATTTGGAAGTCACTAGTTACTTCCTGAAAACCTAGAGCCTTGCTGGCAGAAAGGCACCCCCGTATGGAGCTCATGGCCAAACCTGCCTCCTTTAAGGAAACAGAATAATGGAACAACTGCTCCTCCGAAATGGGCCAGACCTTAGGATAATCCTTCTGTTTCCTAAACTCTTCGAATTGGAGAACTGCACATTCATACCCTCAGCCCTCCAACCTGCCATAGCTCCGGGGGTATCCTTGCTGGCGGAAGATCAGCATCTGGAGCAAGCTTACACAACCTCGCCATCTGTTTGCAAGAGAGAGCGTCAACTACCCTGTTATCCACCCCTGGCACATGCCTAGTTAGAAATAATGTGTTAAGCCTAAGGCACTGCAGCGTAAATGCGCAGACCAGGCACATTACTCTGGACGATTTTGATGTGAGGGAATTGATGATGTGGACAACTGCCAAATTGTCACACCAGAAGTAGACCATGTTATCTGCCAATTCATCTCCCCACAACCAAACCACCACTAGAATGGGGAAGAACTCTAAAATGTCAGATTCCTAGTTAAGCCAGCTGAAACTCACTCCCCAGGCCATTCCTCTGTGCACCAATGTCTGCAGAAATAAACCCCAGAGCCCTGAGACTCTGCTGCATCAGAAGTGACCTGGAGCTCAGCCTCAGGCTTCAAATCCTTCCTCCAAAAGGATACTCCATTAAAGGAAGCCAAGAACTCCTGTCAAACCTTAAGATCAGCATGCATAGTGCTATTGACCCGCACTCTGTGGTGCGGGAGGCACAGCCCAGCCATGGCATCACAGAGCCTCTGCAAGAAGGCCCACCCTGGGACAACCACTTTACACGCAAAGTTTAGTTGTCCCACCAGCTGTTGTATTTCCCTTAAGGTGGCCTTCCTTTGTGTCTAAAATGCACTAATATGGGCTTGCAGATGCTCCGCTTTATCAAGTGGCAAGCGAGATGTTTGAGCCACTGTATCCAACTCCACCCCTCGAAAAACTAACCTCTGCACAGGGCCCTCAGTCTATTCATGAGCCAAAGGAACTCCCAGCTCATCAGCTAATTGCTGAAACCCTACTAAGAGCTGAGCGCACCTACCTGTTCCTTGTGGACCCACAAAAAGAAAATTGTCCAAAGAGTGTGCGACATCCTGAAGGCCCGTTTTAGCTCTCACTGCCCATTTGAGGAATGAACTGAAGTGATCAAACACAGCACATGACACAGAACATCCCATGGGCAAAGTCCTATGCATAAAGAACTGGCCATCAAAAGAGAAACCCAACAGCTCAAAATCATCTGGATGCATGGGGAGGAGGCGAAAGGCAGACTTAATATCACACTTCACCAACTCCACCCCATGACCACAGTGCCGCACAACATGAATTGCCTGGTAAATGAGTTGTACTTCACCATGCACAGATAATCTGGAATGGCATCATTAACTGATTCACCTCACAGGTACGAAAGGTGGTAAATTAATTGAAATTCACCAGCAGCCTTTTTAGCCATGATCCCCAGAGGTGAAACTCTCAAATTAGGAAGTGGTGGTGAAGAAAATGGGCCTAAAACACGGCCCTCATCCAATTCCTTTGCAATCTTTTCCCTCAGCACCGACTCCATGCCCTTAACTGACTAGATTAGAGGCCATAAACGGGGCTCTCAGGCCGTGAAAAGGAATATTAAATCCAACAGTAAAACCCACTAACAAACTCCGTCCTCCTCCCTAGGGTACAGCCGCAGCCAAGCTTCAAGTGCCTTCAGCTTTATTGGGCTGAGACCCTTTTCCAGCGGAAGAGAATGAACTATCCCCTCCTCTCTGCCACTGACACCTATGGGGTTTCCCTCTAGGGCATGTAGGGAATGAGTGAGATCCCCCACACAAAGGGCACTCGTGTCTGTAGGGCATGTCTTTCTATTGCAACCCCCCCTGGAGCCAAACTCTCCACAGAGCAAGCGGGGTTGAACCACCTGCCCCGTGTAACCATGAGAAGCAGTAGCTCCTTGCAAGCGATGCACTGTGTGCCCACTATGTGAGAGGTCACCCGAAGTGTGACCAGTCATGGACATAATCTGGAGCCAAAGATGAGGATGCATTCTATCCCATGGAAGTGTGGGATTCATGGCTGCTCGCATTCTGAACTCCTTGTTATACTGCATCCATGCTGGGCCAGGAAAACCTGTATAGTAAATAATGTCCAAATACTGGAACAGTGCCGTGGCCCTCCATGGCTAAGAATGTGATATCACTCTAGCATAAATTAAATAACTTGGCAGCCAATTAGCCCACGTCCGATCAACCTTTCTCTTTTTTAGAATCTCCTTAGCTTTGTCATCCAGCTCCTCTTTATCCTTCTTCTCTTGATCCCAGTAAAGAAGGCTAAGGGGTCAATGTAATCACCTTTACAAATCTTCTTTTGTGTTGCGGGCAAAAGGTGATCACCTAAAGGTAAGGCAGTGTTCCCAAAGGGCATTGCCTTTGCTGATGCAGCATCATAAGGGCTTGCCCAAGGGGGGGATAACCCCAACTACCCCAAGGACTAATAGGCATACCCAGCATCTGTGGCAGAAATGTTCCCCAAGGTGCCTGCACGGCCGGAGAAGGAGGACCCCAAGCCCATGGCTGATCTGCGCTGGCAGAGTTGGGTGTAGCATCTGCCTGTGAAGCAGGTGGGAGCCCAGAGTCAGCTTCCTGACTCCAAGATTCCCATGGCCACATCATACTATATTGCAATGCAGGATCCCACCTACCACTGGGCCCCGGCTGTTCAGTATCCAATACTTCCACCACCGCCGCATCCTTTTCCACGATTGCTGCTCCAGCTGCCCCGGTATCTGTCTCAGCACCAGGGAGGGGTATCTGGTGACAAAAGCCCCTCCCAAACCCTGCCCCTTATATCCCAGCTGGACTTGCACCCAAAGCCTCTACACAAAGCAGTGGAGGGGACTACCCAATATTGGGAGGGTGCCGACTAAGCAACCCTAGCATGGGTGGGGGAGGGGAGCGGCAGCCTATGCAGACTCGCCAACTGTAACTGCCCCTATACCCACCAGGGCCCAATTGATTCTCCCCCCACTATAGAGAGTGTGCTGACTTTTTTTTTAATACAGACACTCTGGAGCTGCTCAGTAGAGCAGCCTAGCTAAAATAACCACCAACGCCTCCTGTGCTACAGAGGCCCCAGTGCCGCCTCTAGAGGGCCACCACCACCAAATGCTCCATGCCGCCTCGAGGATCCTTAGCCCCACCACTCAAGCCACCAAAATGACCCAACTGGAGCCCTGCAGCCTCAGGAACGCCATTCCCGGGTCCACTGCCTCGCCGCTGCCTGCTTTTTTCTTTCTTTCTTTCCTTCTTTCCTTCTTTCCTTCTTTCCTTCTTTCTTTCTTTCTTTCTTTCTTTTTCTTTTTCTTTTCAACTGCTGCCGACTTGCTGCCACCCATTCTGGCCAACCCAGACCCCGCAGCTGCAGTGAAATCACTGGTGGCCTCCTTAAAGGTAGGATCAACTCCCAGATGTGATCGGAGCTGCTAACACTACCGGGCATGAGGCGGCAACTGCAAGGGGAGAGCGCTTCCCCTTCAGGAGTCCAGGCTGCAACTGCAGCCCTTCCCTTTCCTCCTCTTGAGGAGGCAAAGGCAGCCCTCATGAGGCATGCCATTGGCTGCCTCATGTAGGGCCGAATTGGGCCAAGGTAGGCTGCTCTGGGACTGGAATGACAGCCTCCAGAGTGGAAAGACAGTGCCTAGAAATAGAAACAGTGCTCTGGGACTGGAATGACAGCCCCCAGAGTAGAAAGACAGTCCCTAGGAATAGAATGTCTGCTCTTGGACTAGAATGAAACCTCCCTCCAGAGTGGAATGATGGTCCCTAGGAAGAGAATCTGTGCTCTGGGACTGGAATAACAGGCCACAGATTGGAATGACAGCCCCTGGAAGTAGCAGAAGCATTCTGGTACTGGAACGATGATCTCAAGCAATAGAATCTGTGCTCTGGGACTGGAATGACAGGGCACAGAGTGGAATGACAGCCCCTGGGAATAAGCTCAGTGCTCTGGGACTAGAATGACAGGTTGTAAAGTGGAATGATACTCCCAGAATGCTTCTGCAAGTCCCAGGAGTTGTCATTCCAGTCCCAAAACACTTCTGTTAATCCCAGGGACTGTCATTCCACTCTGGGAGCTGTCATTCCAGTTCCAGAACACTGAGAAGATTGCGACTACTCTGAACTCTGTACATTGCTCAGAAATTGAGTACACAGCAACTGTTTTGTATTCTGCCCTGGCTCAGAGACTCAGCCATGCATTTACCAAACAAAGGCATCTGTGATGCCACAGTTTAGTACATTTCAGTACAAAGTCACCCTTATGAATAAAGCAGTAACAAGACTCCTGTATATGAATGTCCAGGAAAACTTTTAAAATGTTCCCCTACAGGCTTTTCTGTGTTGCCTCTCTTACTGTCAAATTTGTGACCATTAGTTTGTTCGATGCACATGGTATGTATATTTGCAGATCTTAAAGTGACTTTTCTAAAAGTGAATTTCAAAAACAGAACACAGCAGGAGACTGCTGAAATACCACTATAACCACTGGTCAACTTTCCCTGGGTTTAGCCCATATCAGGGGCATTGCTGGGGGGGGGGGGTTCCCAGCCCCCCTACATTTCTGGGAAGCCCCACCCTAAACAATGGTCTGTGATGTCACTGGCTCCTCCCTATGATGTCACTGGACCCCAGTTCTTTTAAAGACCTAGCATAGCAATGCCTCTGGCCCAGGCCCAGCCCCCCCCCCAGGAAAATGGAAAGTCTACGCCCCTGTCAGTTGGAGTCAGGATGCAGAGGTACAACACAAAATGCAACCTGCCTGATTAGAGCTGAGAGATATGCATAGAAGTGGCCTTGTCTGATGTAGCGTAGAAGGGCATTGTTGACACTTTATGGTATATATAATGTTGAAAGAAGAGGAAGTGACTGAACCTAAGGGCATTAACTGAATCTACTTTAGCGTGGTTTTATCATGCTGTTTACTACTGTCAATTACAAACACAGGCATGGAAAGGAAGTTTATGACAGTGTTTACACAGAGCTTGCCAAAAGTGTTCTGCAGACTTCTGCAGCCCCTTCACTACCTGGCAAGCTGGGGTATACAACTGGAGTGGGGATACACTAGTGATAAATCCATGTAAATCAACTTCTGATTGTGCATGGGCATCTTAGGTCTATTCTTCATATGCATATATCCTAAGCAAAGAAGCATGGGCATTCCTATCACATCCTTAATACAATTTTAAAAGCATAAAATATTTTGCAAGAATAAACAGGGATTGTGTGTCATCTTACAGACTAAAGCTCTGTGAACTGGAGCCCATTTAGATGTGATGAATCTGGCACTGGTCTGTGAAAGCTAGAATAAAAAGCTTGTTAGTCTTCAGGGTATACAACATGACTCCTGTTTATTTTTGATATGGGGTCGCGAAGAATCGGACTTGACTGTGCGACTGAACAACAACAACAACAAAAAAGTTGACAGTAACTTATCAAAGTACAGAAAATGTTTCCCATTCTTATCAAACCGTGACCACGAGCATCACAACAGAACTACTGAGGGTGAGAAGTACCACTCCAGTGATTTAGTGGGGTATCTGCATACAGTCCACATGACTTACTTCTCTTGCCTAATACCACAAAATGCCAGGGAACCAGGGGTGTGCATGCCACTGCCTTCATGCAGCCTTGTGATATTGGCAGCAAAAATATATACATTTTTCTTCATCTATGAAAACTTCATCATATGTGTGAAAGAATACCTTGAACACACTTTATTCATGAAGGGATTATGAAATAATTCACACCTCTGAGCTTCCCTTGTGTAGAAAACGGAGACTTGTTGACGGAAGTCTACAGTACTATTGACTTTACAATTTGTTTCTTTATATATATTTTAGTGTCAAGCCTGGTCCCAAGATAAGGGTACCTCCCTCTTCAGCATCTTTTACCTCATGTTGGCCTTCATCCTACATTCATTCAGCTGATCTGCCTAAACTGATTTCCATCCACAGATCACTTTTGCTGGATAAGGGCACTGTCACCTTCTGTTTATAACTCTCAACCTTTTCTAAGATCATCATCTTTTTGACAGCTCATGGCACAAAAATCTTTTTTCCCCCGCTTTGGGGAAAGGTGTTCATGTGCAGACTTACGTCAACTTCTTTGGTGACTGACAATTTCAACAATGCCTCTTAATCCCGTCTTTCAGTAAAAAAGATTGGTTGTAACAGATTACCATTGTTTTCAAGTCTTGCAGCCCCAAAGTGGGAATACTGACAAACCCCTCCACACATTTTCTGAAAGCCTGACATATTAAAAATGTGTTTGCTTTTCCTTTGAGCTCATACAGATTTATATAACTTTTAGAGTCAGTTTAAATATTCATAAATATTAGCATACATTGATAGCTGGTTTACTGACTGTTCAAATAGCAAGAGTTTGCATTTCTGGCACACCTGTGGACCTGGCAGATTGTCCTCCAATTATCTACCATTATTTTTCTTTCAAAGCATACGAGTAAAACCTTAGGACCACTATTAGGCCAAAGGTGTTTCAGGCCCCAGTGATTTTCATGGAAGTGTCACATGTGAGACTAGCGTTTTCCTTTTGAAATAAAGGTTTGTAGTAAAATTGACAGTGCTATCCTAAACTATTCTAAGCAAGGTTACTCCATTTTAAGGCCATTGACCTCAACAGAATTACCCAGTAATTTTGTCTGGATTGTGCCCCTAGTTCTACTAAAATATTGCTGCCTCTTTGTTATCTCTACTGTAATGTATTGAGCAGAGATGCCAAGGCCACGTGGGTCCGGCCATGCGGTCTAAAATGGACATGGACCTTTGCACTAGCGAACAATAGCCACTTCGGATCCTAGGCACACCAATGGGTTTGCCCGGATTCAAGAGTAGACCAACAAGGTCTGCTGCATGTAAATAGAACCTATCACTGGGCATGGGGTGTGTGCTGGGTGTGGTTTGGGTGTGGTGTGTTCACGCATATAAGCCGGCCTGTGAACAGCCAGTTTTATCTTCAGTTCCCAATGTAACAAATAAACACTTGCTGAAATCACTATGCTGAGCCTCCGCTTCCAGTACTTTTCAGTGGTGACGAGGATGGGATCCCGAGAGCTTGCCTGATTCCACCGCTCCCGAGCATCGCACTGGCAACCACAGAGGACCCCGAGAGCCTCCAGCCTCGCACCACTCCCGCCAAGGCCTCCGCTTCTTTGCAGCAGGCCCTGCCACCGCAACAAGTCATGGCTGCAGTTCTGGGACAGTAACTGACACCGTTCGACCCAAACCATCCTGAGTACTGGGAGGCCTGGGTGGCTCAGCTGATGCACTTCCTCAACATCCAGGGCACCACGGATGTCAGGATCAAGAAGTTGTGGCTGCTGCGAACCTGCAGCATCGCCACCATCTGACTGGCCACAAGCCTCGTGGTGCCAAAGATGCTGGAGACGGCCACATTCGACGAGCTGATCACCGCTCTCAATAATTTCTATGTCCCGAAGCCATCAAAGTGGGCCATCCACATGGACTTTATCTCGCGGATGCAAAAATCTGGAGAATGGATCACAAAGTTCCTCGCCAACCTCCGCTGGATAGCCAGCGATTGTGAGTTCACAGACCTGGCAGACTCCCTGTTAACGCAATTCCTATGGGGAGTCCAGGAGCCAAAGCTTTGCCGGAAGCTCCTGCCACAAGCCAACCTCACGCTCAAGACTGTTCTACAGATGGTGACGGCATTTGAAAAAATGCAAAAGGACCGCCAGGCACACTCTGTCCATCAGGCACCCATCGCCTTCGAATCTGACGTCTCCAAGGAGGAAGACGGCATGCACCAGGTAACCCATCCCCCACACCCCAACAGCAGCAAGGGTCGCCGGCAGGCTGCCGGCCACTCCACCGCATGCAACACTGCGCAGTCTTCCAGCCCTGCACCATGCACCAGCTGTGGTGGGATGGATGATTACAAGAACTGTCGATTCCGGGACACCATCTGCCAGGCAAGCAACAAACAGGGACACATCTCACGGGTTTGCCGTCCACGGAAGACCGCTTCTTCACATCATGGGGCCAACAACAGCCACTACACAGCGATCCACAACAACCAGGTACACTACCTTCCCCAAGGGTCCCCCCCCCAAGTTAAACGTGACTGTGGTAATTGAGGGTGCTCCCTGCGTAATGGAGCTGGACACAGGGTCAGCCCTCTCCATAATCTTGGAGAAGACCCTCCGCCGCATATGCACACATGGGGGTCCCAAACTAGAGTCAACGGGGATCTGGCTGAGGGATTTCCAGCAGAACCCAGTGGCCATCAAGGGGGTGGGCCAGTTCCGCATACAGTATCAAGCTTTTGATGGCCTCCTGGAACTGGTCGTGGTCAAGGCCCTGCTCACCAGCCTCCTAGGCCTCTCCTGGTTCAACACTTTGGGCTTAGCGGTGACGGGCATCAACCAGCTAGGGCACAGGGATTACAGTGATGTGTGCCAGGAATTTCCCACAGTTTTTGATGGGTCGTTGGGATCCCAAAACGACCCCCCCATGTCCCTCGATCTTGACCCTTCAGTGTGCCCCATCCGGATAAAGAACCGCCACCCCCCACTTGCTCTTCGGCCAAAAATTGAAGAAGAACTTGACCGCCTGGTAGGCCAAGGGGTCTTGGAGCTGGTGTCTCACGCGCGGTGCGAAACACCGATAGTAACCCCAGTTAAGTCCAATGGGGATATTAGGATCTGTGCAGATTACAAATGCACAATCAGTAAGGTGCTCCAGGACCACTCATACCCCTTCCCCGTGGTCAGCCATGTCCTCGCCTCCTTGGCTGGGACACGGGTGTTCGGTAAACTGGACTTGGCCCAGGCTTACCAACAGCTGCCGGTCAACGAGGAATCGGCGGGGGCGCAAACCATTGTAACACACAAGGGGGCATTCAAGGTGCGGTGCCTGCAGTTCGGGGTCAGCATGGCCCTGGGTATTTTTCAACAATTGATGGACAGTCTCCTTAAAGGGCTTCCTGGTGTCGTCCCCTTCTTGGACGATGTTCTGATTGCAGCACCTTCTGAGGACCTCTTCATGGCTCATTTGCGGTCAGTGCTTCAGCAAGGCTGGGATGAAAGTGAAGTGTGAAAAGTGCATCCTCAGCGTACCAAGTGTGGACTTTCTGGGGTTCCAGGTTGATGTGGGCAGCATACACCTGACTAGGGACAAAATAAAGGTGATCATAGATGCCCTGGCCCCGAAATCCAAAACAGAACTGCAGACTTTCTTAGGCCTACTCAACTTTTACCATTCGTTCCTGCCACACAAGGCAGCGGTGGCCGAGCCCCTCCACTGCTTGCTTGACAAGTCCGCCCCTTGGACATGGGGCCCACGGCACTCTGCTGCCTTCAAAGCAGTAAAGGACCTCCTTGTGTCCAACTCGGTACTCACTTCGAGTCTCTCCCCATAGTGCTCGCATGCGATGCATCGTCATACAGGGTGGGGACTGTGGTGGGCCATTGGCTGCCCGACAGCTGCGAGGTACCGGTGGTGTATTATTCCCGGACATTGTCTAATGTGGAGTGCAGCTATGTGCAGAAAGATAAGGAGGCATTGGCCATCGTTGCTGGGGTTAAGAAATTCCATAATTACCTGTATGTCTGCCCTTTCTCTGTCTTCACAGACCATAAGCCCCTGTTGGGCCTCCTTGCCCTGGACCACCAAACACCCCAAATGATGTCACCGTGAGTGCTGTGCTGGTCGATCTTCCTGGCGGGGTACAAGTATGACCTCCTGCATCGGCCGGGCAAGGTGATGGGGCACGTGGACGCCCTCAGCCATCTTCCACTCCCCAGGAGCAATCCGGACCTGGCTCCCACACACCAGATTTTCCTCCTCAACAACCTTTCAAACTGCCCAATCCAGGTAACTGAGGTCACCAAACTCTCCAGCTGGGATCACATCATCTCCCGTGTGCTGGACTGGGTGGGGAGGGGGTGGCCCACTGGAAATGTGGGCCCGGAATTTGCTGCATTTTCCTCCCGCTGGGACGAGATGTCGGCTCACCGGGGGTGTCTCTTGTGAGGTAGCCAGGTGGTCATCCCCGCTCCCCTGCGGAATTGCACACTGGCTGCACTGCACGAAACCCATCCAGGGATTGTGCAAATGAAAGCCCTAGTGTGCAGCTGCATCTGGTGGCCTGGGTTAGACGGGGAGATAGAGGACCTAGTCACCTGGTGCCAGGCCTGCCAGGAGACACGGCCAAATCCACGGGAGCCCCAGTGCACCCATGGGAATCTTCAAGCAAACCCTGGGCTCGCCTACACCTGGACTTCATGGGGCTGTTCAAGGGCAACTTTTCTACCTAATAGTCGACTCGTTCTCCAAGTAGCTCAAGGCAATCCCCGTAGCATCCACGTCATCCTGGGCCACCATCAAGTCCCTTTGGAAGGTGTTCAGCACCCACGGGATCCTGGACACCCTGATATCAGACAACGGGGTGGCGTTCACGTCTGTGGAGTTTGGAGACTTTGTCCACTACTATGGCATTTGGCACATCTGCTCAGCGCCTTTTCACCCGGCAACCAATGGACAGGTGGAAAGGATGGTGAGGACTACCAAAGAGTCACTTCATAGGATTGTGCACAGCGACTGGGACTACCAGCTCGCCATGTTTTTGTTCGGTCAGAGGACCACCCCCCACACCGCCACCAGACAGAGTCCGGCCGAAATGCTGATGGGCCGTCGGCTGACGACCCGCCTCGACCGGCTACACCCAGACTGGGCGCCGGACCACGCTCCCAGTTCTGTACAGCAAGAGGCCCCCCGTGGGTTCTTTTCCAAGGATTCGGTATATACCTGGAACTATGCCCGGTGGCCACCCTGGGTCCCTGCCCGAGTGGTTCACGTGACCGGGCCCCTTTTCTATGAGGTGACAACAGAGGATGACCAATGACTGTGCCACCATGTAGATCAGCTCCGTCACCAGACTTTGCCCCTGGGGGTGCCAGAGAGAGGGGAATTGGATGACAGCGAGGCCAACAGGGAAACAGGTGACCCGGGAAGCAAGCCAGCCATGCCAAACTTGGAGCATGGACTGTCACCCGCCTTGGAGGCCACCGTGGCTTCTCTGCCACCGGCAGTGGCTACAGCCCCAGCCCCTCCGTCTGCCCTAGCGAGTCTGGAACCTGCCAGCAGTTACCCAGGCCAAGCAGCCATCGAACCACGGAGGTCAACTCAGGAACGGAGGTGCCCAGAGTATCTGAAGGACTTTGTGTGCGGGTGCATTCAAACTATACCTGAACAAGGTATTCTGTTGCTGAAGCAGGAGTTAATCTTTAAATGTAGGAAATTAGAGACACTGGTGTAATGCCTGTGCTGGCTGGAAGTTTCACTGAAAGATGTACTCAACAATGGAATATGTAGATCCTTAGTGATTAATGGTAGGACTTATATTTCATCTTTTTGAAAAGCATGGGAATATGTGATCAACTTCACCATTCTGTATCAGTTATCTTTACCATTGAATAATTCACTTTAAAAATGTATTTTAATTTAAAGCTTCTGGTTTCTTTTCCAGTGGTGAGGTATACATTGAACTACATGAGCAATCTCTTGGCGTAAGGCTTCTCTTGCCTGTAAGTGGGGTTATCAGAATCTGGTCCATTTTGAATAGAGCTCAATAAATCTTCCCTGAATTGCTCTCTTTAGAGGAATCTCGGTAGCCAGATGTTGATTGTGTACACATTGTTTTGTGTTGCTTGCATAAACATTATAATCACATATAGACAACAGCAGAGCTACAATATTTAGAAAACATTTCTCACACCTCCTTATTAAGCAAGACTATGAAAATTATGACTCATCACTGCACCATTGTTTTTGCCTGTTTTCTTGTGCTGGTTGAATAGTCATAGACAGCTGGTATTAATACAATAGGTAGTGCTTAGGGAATTAATGGGTGATGTAGAATATGCCACAAAGGTATCTGTCAACTGGAACAATAAGTCCCATGATCAAAGAGGTATATATTTGAAAATTGTGCTCAAATGAGAGTTTTTCCAAGCAAAAAGACATACCTTGACTGTGATGCAAAATTAGTTTTTAACAATTGTGAGAAGTCTGCCAAAAAAAGTGCTTTTATTTTATTTGTGATCATGAGAGCATTTAAGTGACTAGGAGTAGGCATATACGTGCTCCTTTTCTCTTTTCTCCTATCAAAACAACACTAGAGCGCTTATGCTCCAGGGAGATTTGTATAGAATCTGACGCTTGTATCAGCGCCGAAAAAAAACAACAAAATTACAGTCTGAGGTGATGCAAATGATATCCTTGGTGCATCTTCCCAATGCTCCTGTGAGGCTCTTGACAGCTGATGGTTGGATTAAACAAAAAGACCAGTAACTTATGACTATTAGCTCAAAGCAATCATCTCTCATTATTTCAATTACATGGGTAAATGCATGCAATCATGTATCAAATCACTTTTCCCTTTTGAAGAGGTTCTTTTCAGAGTAGGATTTCTGCCAGAAAAAAATGTGCAAATATTTACACTGGTTTTTCAGCCAACTGCACCTTTGTTTGGCAAAACTACCCGATGGCTACAATTCTGAGTGATATTGGGGGGGAGGGGGAAAAACAAAAAGGGGGAAATTGGAAACAGTGTACAGGGTGGGGTGGGTGCAGGGTGGGGTGGGTGCTTTTTTTTTTTTTGGTGCCTCATTAGCAGTCTGAAAGGGAGACACCTTCCATTACCTATTGCTATCTGACCTGTCAGGATGAATGTGGCTCCTTTTCCTTAAATCACACTACCTGTGAATAGAACTCTGCTGGCCAATTCAAGGCTCTTTAGGCAACTGTGATTGATGACTCAGTGACTAGGAGAAAATTGCCTACAATGAATTATTCATCAAGCTATCTCTTTGCTGTTAAAGTAGCTGACAGGAAAGTTCTGACACTGCCTAAGCACAATTCACTTACAAATCAGTTACAAGGAAATATTAAAAATAGCTCCCCGCTACAGCATACCAGCACAGTATCAAGTTGGGGCTTTTTGCTGCCTGCATCACAGAGAACACGATCGGTCCTTCCTGTGGAACTAATAGCAGCAAAGGCTGCAATGAAAAGAAGAAGCAGTGTCAGCCGGAGAGGCTCTGAAACAATATGTTGTTTTTGATGACTTTTCGCTCCATTTCAAGGCAGACGGCTAATCAAGCGTGCGGCAATATTGAAACATTTGCACATTCAAATCAATACTAATTGTTATTTCAGTATGTCTCGTGCTTTAACACATGCAAGATTATACATCAGGAACAACAACAACAACAATATAAAGCAACTAGAGAGAGAAATCTTCACCAGTCAATTTGACTAACAAGTGACAGGAAAGTTCATTTTTAATGAAAAATGGTTATCATTGGTCCTTAGCTCCCCATGAGGATTGCTCTAGGTACCATTTGAAGGCCCGGGGTTTGGTGAAGATGGTTTGCAAGGTGACATGCACAAGCATATTGGTCACTTTCTGTAAATGGGCAAAACTATTGCATACAATGCACCATCCATTTAATTCAAGAGGCAAAACTTGCACTGATTTTAATTGAGCTGGATTACACCCATTGTTACTACTACTGGGAATCATTCCATTCTCTTGCTCTAATCAAGCTCCAGAAACATGATGTGCTAAATCAGGCAGATTCTTCTTTTTAGCCTATGCGTCAGCATCCCAGCTTTTGACTGCTGACACAATATTTCTGCATAGCTAACAATGGGGTGTGGAGCTTACTAGAGATCAGCTTTTACAGAGCATCTCAAAGATGTTCAGGGAGACATAATCATTAGGTAGAACCTATCTAAATATGGCCAGTAGAGCAAGAAAATATCCTTCCAGAGAGATGGTGACATCCATTCCTCGGAGGATCCAGAAAAGGATGGACAGGAATGCTTTTGGTGTACAATATCCTGCATCAGTATAGGAATTAAATTAGATGCATCTTCCAGCTGTGATCATATGATTCTTCTTGTGACCCAAGGCATATGTTTACCTAGAAATAAGTTCTACTGAAATCAAAGGTAATCCAGGTTGCCAGACTTTTATTTATTTATTATTTATTTATTTTTATTAGATTTTTTTAGTCGCTGTTCGCTTGAAAATATTAAAATATCAAATTATTAAAATACAAATTATTAAAATACAAATAAAATACAAATTATTAAAATCTTGCTGTGACTTACAACATTAAAACTAATAAGGCAAAGCAACCTAAAAACAAATAACAAATATAAAATATGAACATTATAATATTAAAATATCAAATTATTAAAATACATGGCTGTCACCATACCACTATTAAACAGCCCAAATATGTGGTTACCCCTCCCCCCCGAAGGCCAACGTAAACAATTCAGCCTTGCACACCCTGCAGAAACTAAACAAGTCTGGCAGGGCACGGTTGTCATCTGAGAGTGCATTTCACAGGGTAGAGGCCACAACTTAGAAGGGCATTCCCTGGTGCCAGCTAACTGAGCCATCCTGTGGCCAGGCAACTGCAAGAGGCCCCTAGATGATGACCAAAGGGAGTGTGGGGGATTGTAATGGGAGAGGTGGTTCTAGACCATTAAGAGCTTTAAAGGTTAACACCAACACCTTGAATTGGATCCAGAGACTAATTGGTATCCAGTGCAGCTGCCACAGAATTGGAATAATATGAGCTGCCATGAAGTTCCAGTCAGCAACCTGGCAGCTGCATTTTGGACCACCTGCAGTATCTAAAGTGTTTTCAAGGGTAGCCCTACATAGAGCGAATTGCAGTAGTCCAATCTGAAGGTGACTGTTGAATGGATCAATGGGGCAATGTCTGACCCAGATAAATAAGGAGCCAGCTGGCGGGCCTGGTGCAGGTAAAACAAAAACAAAAACCACTGACTGTGCTACCATGGACACTTGTTTATCCAATGATAGCACAAAATCCAACCATATCCCGAGGCTCTTAACTGAGTCTACAGCTGTCAACTGGACACCATGTAGTCTCCAGAGTGACCCTCCAACTAGCATCTCTGTTTTTCCCAGCCACATGACCTCCATCTTGGATGGATTCATCTTCAGCCAACTACCTCTTAAGAAGGGCTTCTTTAGCAAAGGTCTAACAATCACCTTCTTAAGGAAGCTGGAGAAACAGCCCTGTGAGAGAGACAAATTAATAATCAGTCTCAAAGGGCCACTTATCACTTTGTGGCATAATTTTACCAGCCATGAGAGACAAGGATCTAAGGAGCAGGTAGTTGGCTTTACAGCTGTCAGGATCCTGTCAACATCTGCAAGGGTGAGCAAGCCAAAAGAGTCCAAAGAAGAACCAGAGAGTGCAAGTGGAGCCCCCATTCCACTACTGTTATCAAATTCAGTACCCAACCCCAGGTAGAGCATAGAGACTTTGGCAGAGAGCCAAAGCAGTATCAGTATTAGGATACCTCAAAGGGGTTATCAGCTGTTGCACCAGTCTGAATAACTGAGTTGGTTGCCAGCTAGCAGAGACAATGGAGGTGGAGAAATACTATCTTTTCGCCTCTTTCACTGCCACTTCATAGGCCTTCAATTGGGCCCTACAGTATGTTCTCAAAACTTCATCCCATGTTTATTGTCAATTCCACTCTAGCCCTATGAGCAACCTCTTAAAATCTCTTAGACTCACATTAACCACCCTGAGCCTGCTTTGGTGGGGAGGGCGGGGTATAAATCAAATAAATAAAAAATAAATGAAAATAAATAAATAATACAAAGGAGCCATAGAGACACGAGGGCAGAGAGGGCATTGGGGAACAATCCAATTGATAGCTTGCTGAGGACCTCTATTACAAATCTCTGTCAATTTATCAAGGGAATTGCCAGCAGGTCCAGAGAAATCCCACAGAACATTTTGGAAACCATCAGGATCCATTAGTCACTGTGGGCAATAGGGTTGCCAAATGACCCCGGGGGGTGGGGAATCCCCCGCTTCAGAGCCCCGAGTTCCGCCCCGGTGAAATCGGGGCCCGGGGGGAACCCCGCCCTCGAAGCTGCGTCACCAGAGGTGACACAGCCACGTTGCTGACGTTTGGGGCGTGGCTGAGCTCGTCGGGGGGAAAACCATATGTTTCCCCCCCGACGAGCTCGGCCACACCCCCAACATCAGCAACGTCTGATGTCACTTCCGGTGATGTCGCGGCGGCGCGCGTGCGTACACACGCAGCCGGCTCCCGACCGGGACGGAGCCTCCCCCGCCGGTAAAGTTTTAGGATTTGGCAACCCTAGTGGGCAAGCATAAATACACTCATTGCCCCTGCAGAGGGGAATGCCCCCCCAAACTGACCCTTATGAGGAAGTGGTCTGACCATGGCACTAGTTCACAAACAATTGCACTATTCAGATCAAGCCCTGCACAAAAGATCAAATCTAGCATGCGGCCTGCTTCATGTGTGGGGGTTGATACATCCTGGGAGAGTCCCAATGTTGCCATGGCAGCCATGAAGTCTGAGGCTGCACCAAGTAAGGAAGTCTCTGCATGCATGTTAAAGTCCCCCAAGACCAGCTGTTTAGGGAAATGGAGTGTCTGCTCAGCCACTGCCAGGGATTCCACTGGTGAGCTGGGCAAACAGTACACCAGCAGGACTCCCACTGTCTCCCCGACACCCCAAGCCAGGACAACACATTCCAGGCCAGTGATGTTTGGCACAGGGATCCTCTGGAAGGAAAAAGGTTAAAGAATAGATGAGGATTGCCACTCTACCCCCCCTGTTCCTCAGTTTGATGTTGACAGAGGATTGAGTATCCTGCTGGCGTAAGCTGGGTGAGGGGAACTACCTCATCCTCACCCTCCCAGATCTCGGTCAAGCATGCCAGGTCAAAGCATCCCTGTGGTCGTATTTCTTACTGACCTGGCATTACACAGCATCAAGGTTGAAGAGAAGGGAATTAACTGGGCCTGCACACTGTCATTCCTTGTGCTGGGATGGAGATTAGAAGGGATCCAAGCATGTGTTTCACAAAACAAATCTCCTCCCACCACCATATCTCCCTTTCCCCTATTTTAAAGGAATAACCCACTGATGTAATTGTCAATTGGACCTCTCTATTCTATTCAAATCCCCTGCTGAGTCTACAAAAGTGCATCCATTTTTGAGGGAAGACACTTGATCTGTGTTGAGAGACTTAATCTTGATCTGTGTTGGGAGACTGAGTCAAAGGGCCTGTTTCTCCCAATTCAAAATCCTCAGTGCAACAGTTGAGTATTATCTCATTTTCCTCACCTCTATTAGGAGGATGGGTATAAATATATTAATTGGGTGGGGAACGCACTATTGGCAAGAGGTGCATCTGGAGGGTTGAATAAATCAGAGGAAGGTTGGGCTACAGCTGGCTTTACCAAAACCAGTTCAGCATCCCCATTTGGGAAATGGAGATCTTAATTACCAGAAATCTAGACCTCAGTTGATCCAAACTATTAATGATTGCTGTCTGTTCTGAAGCTGAGAAAGCTGCAAAAGAACAAGTCCTCCGTCAGAGCATCATTAAAAGAGAGTTCTCTATGTTGTTTTCAGTATTGGTCTCCAGGCAAACAGAAGGGTCATCTTGACTAATTAGGTCATGGTGAGAAGTGCTAGCAGCCCTGTAGCTAGGGAATTTTTTGGAGGGGGACTGGGGAGGTATGCCAGCTAATCAAATAAAAGTTAATTAAATTAACTGGTTTAAATAGTGGGACCCTTAGAAGCTGGCCTTCCCCTAAGGCAGCCCTGCACCCCTGCCAGGCTCCAGGGCAAGGGAGGGATAATGCCCAGTGACCACAGCTTCCCTCCCCCCTGGCGAGGGCATGGGGAAAACATGGTTGGGCGTCACGTTGGGCTGGCAGCAATGAGTGGTGGCGGTTGCAGGAGCAGAAGCGGCAGTGGCAGAGAGGTATCCCCAGCAATGCCCTGGCCATGGGGGGGGGGGGAGAAGAGGCCTCCTCCTTCTCCTCCTCTCTCTCTAAGGGCTACCAAGATCTGCCGTAGCCTGTGATTCCTGCCAGGCCAGTGCTCAGCCTGCCCGCCCTCCCCTGGAGCACCACATCCCTGCTCCAGTTGCAAAGCCAGGCAGGGCAAATCAGGTGGCAGGCAGCAGCATCCAGGAGGATGGCAGGAGAGGGGGAGAAAGAGATCTAGCAGTGGGAGTGGGAAAAGGCAGCCAGGGGCTGGCAGCAGGACACTCTTCCCAGCCCACCCACCAAGGCTAGCCTGGCAAGACCGCCCACCTATCCACTGCACTGCCAAGCAAGCCAGGCACCTCCTGCTGCAGGGGCTGCAGCCGCCTGTGTTACCGCCACCACTGCTGCCACTGCTGTTCTTGGTGTTGCTGACCAGCAGAGCCCAGCTGGGGTGCCATAGCTCCCAGAGCATGTCTGAGGCTGAGAGTGGAGCAAGGCCAGTAGGGAAGTGGCCACAGTGCTCAGGGCACTCAGTTGTCTGGCAGCCAGCCAGGTCAGAGGCAGTGAATTGAGGCACTTTGGGGCCAGCCTGAGAGGGACGCCCAGAAGAAATGCTAGGGGGCTGGGCCCCATAGGACCCATGTTAGCTACAGGTCTGCTAGCTGGTCCTCCTTTCAGGTGCTTATTTTCAGCTGCAAGACTGAGGAGGCATGGAGTTTAACTGGCACATGTTAAAATATTTGCTATTGTCAGTTTATCTATTGCTCTGTGCAGGGTTGGAGAGTTGTAAAATATAACCATTAAAAATTATTATTCCATGTTAAACTCAGTTTCTATGAGGATGGTGGGTTGATGGCAAATAGTCATTTCATCAATGTACGTGATATGCCAGTGCTTTTGACTTCCCTTTTGACTGAGCCTTATGCCATCAACAAGAAATGGGGAAGCAGTAGGCTTTCCAGGTATCTGTTTCATTTCCAGACCTGAAGATATTTAGCAGCTCAAGTGAGCTCTTTTCTTTCCATGTGAAATTGGCTGAGAGCCTGAGCGCTCCAGAATCAATATTATTGCTAAGCCACAAATAAGCCAGTAGAAGGGACTTGAAAATCAATTAGCTCAGTGGTTGATAGCTGCTCAAGAATTTTTCTTTGCTCCGGCACAACTAGAAAGACTTCACTACCTCTAAAAACAGAAGCCATTATAACATTATCAACAGTTCCTACAAGGATATGAAAGGCACTGGTAAAAATTAGCTAAATCACATCACCTGAATAACAGAAGGCTGTGGCTCAACAGAAGTGTCTCTTCTTTGTATGCAGAAGGTCCCAGGTTCAATCCCCAGCATCCCCAGTTAAAAAGGACCAGGCAGTGGGTGATGTGAAGGACTTCTACCTGAGATGCTGGAGGTGCTGCCAGTCTGAGTAGACAATACTGATCCTGGTGGACTGATGATCTCCTTCACTATAAGGTAGCTTCATGTGCATTCAGGACCTGGACTCCTTTGTCTTGTGGGTTTTTTTTTCTGATTCAAATGGCCATTTTAAAAAGTACAATGCAGGTAGCAAATCCAGAATACAGTGACGGCGTTTCTTCTGTCTGGATACATATCGTTCATGTGTGAGTTTTATTTTTCACTGAAGCTTTATTTAAGCAAAACCACGAGGAGTTACTCATATATTCACTTTGTTGGTGATGCACAGCACAGTCCATAGATATGCAGAAGCACTTCCATCAAAATCAGTTGAACTTCTTGTTTACATTACAGTTAATTGAATGGGATATAGAAACAGCTGGTTTTCTCTGGGTTACAGTCAGTTTCTTGTGAGCCAGCTTGGTATATTATTAATTTAGATTTATATTCCACTCTCCTTGCGAATGGGCTCAGAGTGGATCACAAGGCTCAGAGTGTGTGGCTGTCCAACTAGGATTTGAGAGATGCAAGTCTGAGTTCCCACCCTGCCATGGAAGCTCAATAGATGAACTTGGGCCAGTTACACACTTTCAGCCTAACCCACCTCACAGGATTGTTGTGAGGATAAAATGGAGAAGAGAATAATGTTGTAAGCTAATTTGGGTCCCTACAGGGAAGAAAAGTGGGGTATAAATGAAGTAAATAAATAAACATATGCATTGTTAAATATCCTTCGCACTCTTCCAGTGCAATCCCAAATCCACTGAAGTCAATAGGCTCAGTACTTGGTTTAGGATTGCACAGTTATTTAATTCCATTCCTGTTTATCTGAATGAGCTAGGGAAGTGTTACTATCCTCTTCATAAGGCTGAGGCCGGATGCACAGGTTGGATTAAAAGACTCAGTCCTGCATGTATGTACGTTTGTACAGCCATTCAACGAGTTTTTCATTCCCATTCTAAAATGTGCTAAAACTACTCAAAAGTCTCCCAATCCTTTTCCAAAACTTTCAAAAAGAATTCTCTCAGGCTACATGACAGGGGAAAAAACATAGCTTTTATCTCAGGTGACAGATGCAGGCAATGTTATAGCAGACATGCCACAGAGAACTTGAATAAGTTGTGTGTCCCACTTTCTTGTCAAAGATCTTATATGGGAACCAACCTAATAAGTAAAAAATAAACACTGTTGTGGACTACCGTCCCCTCCTGCAATCTATACACTTTTCTTGTGCTGTGACATCTTTCTCAGTTCATTGAGTGCTTTTTCGACTATATAGCTCTTATGAAACTTAGATCCTAAGAAATCGCATCCTTCCCAAGAATGTTCTCATGGCTGCCTGTATCACTTGTGCTCCAGCACCCTATAGAAAGTAAAGCCATACAGTAGAGAGGTGTTCTCAGTCCCTGGTTCCCAACTATGGAACCTCTTTATTGTAGCTTAGCTAGAAGTTTTATATGAGCATCAGACCTGCTTACGTGAAGTAACTCAAACTGACTAGCAATGGATGGGTTTCCACACATTGTTTTCTTCAGATTTCAATGATAGACTATTGTTTATATTGTTACCCAACAGCAACCATTTAGAATGGAAAAAGTGGGAAGTCCAAAATGTCAAGGTAAAGTCCAATGCATCGCAATGCGCAGAAGGAACTGTAATGCCCATAGGCTTCCTCATTCAGTATAGGTAACAGTTCTATATATGAACTGGAGCCAACATACCTAGCCTACAAGACAGCCCTGGATAGGCATGCAATTATACTGTTATATAGTTACACATAGCGAAGTTTTTCCAAATTGATTCCTTCATGGGTAAAGAATATATGTGCATACTGCAACCGTATGAACAAGACCCACTGCATAGGTCTTGCCAACATGATCATCACCCATCAGCAAGAATAACACATATCTGGGAGGAAAGTCCTACATCACCGGGGTCAGCCATTGGTAGTGGTATTAAGACCCAAATTCACGCACCAAAGCTATGCAGGATAGCAACATTGGCAAGTAGCTCCTTCTGGGCTGCAGCTATTTGGGAAAGGAGACAACGTCCTACTGAAATCATTTCAGTTTACCCCTGTTTAAATGATGGCAGAACTGCAAGCCATATGACTAAACATAGGAATAAAGGCACAAAACCATGCCTATTTATCAAGACAGTATCCTGCATTTGGGCCAGGGAGCCAGGGAGAAATTATTCCTATGTGCCATGAATTTTTGTGAATAGTCCTGTGACTCTCTTGCCTAACCCCACAAAATTCTAGGGAACCAGAGATGTACATGCTATAGCCTTCTTGAAGCATTGTAATGTTGGCAGCAAAGACAGGCAAGCAGGGCAAATCCTTATCTTCCCTATAGACAGCAAGTCTAAAGCCAGGAGAAGCTGAAAGTCCAAAGAAGTGCACCATAAGGCACAAATTCCCCATGTCAATTGCCAGTCCTTTAAACCATCAAGTGTAATACTCCTCACAGTTTATAAAGCTGAGGGAAGAAATGGTGTCAGAGATAGCTCAAGGTCAATTCTCTCCCCATCCCCATAGCTTAGCATAGGGTTGTCAGCTCTGCACTGGGAAATACCTGGAGATTTGGGGGTGTAACCTAGGAAAAATGGGGGTTGGGGTGGGGGTCTAAGTAAGGTATAATGCCATAGAGTCCACTCTCCAAAGTAGCCATTTGTTCCAGGGGAACTGTTCTCTGTCACAGGGAAATCAATTGAAGTTCCTTGAGATCCCCAAGCCCCACCTGGAGGTTCACATCACATCCCTAGCTTAGCACAAGCCTTGAAGATAAGAAACAAACAAAACAAAACCTCATCCCTTAGCCCCAGTTATTTATTTAGGATATTTGTGTCTATTTTGGCAGCTTAAGTGCCTTGAGCCCAGCATACTACATTCATCTCTGGAGACAAACCCCTGCCGTGACTTCTGGCCAAACAACCATGCCTTTCACCTTGGAAGGCTGCTGATGCAAGGGCTGGAGTGCCCTGGCAGTCATCCCTCTGCATGAACATGGTGTTTCCAGACTGGAACAGAAGGGCAGTAAAAGCAGCAGCAATCTCAAAAAACCACTTGTCTCTGTGTTCAGGCTCAGGGTTGTCAAGTCCCCATGCACTGCAAAGACAGCACTAAAATGCACATTTGGATGCACAGCTGATGTGGGCTTTCTACTGATTCAGCTAAGGAGATCCATGCCCAGAATCTTTTTTCCCTATGCAGATATTCTTAGCTGTATCAGGTTGAGAGAGAATGGGCCCAGGGTGGTGAAGGTGAGTAAAGGAAAAAAGATCGGGGGTTTTTGCCCTGCACCTCTTCTCTCCTATCGGCACAATATTTTTTTCCACAGGTCCATATCTGAAATGCAGTGCTTAAAATCCAAAGAATGCTGAATATATCATTATTTTGTTTGTAAATACTGCTTTTCAACTTTTAGTGGATTTGTTGTTGTTGTTGTTGTTACTTCCTACCACTCTATTAAAGTATAAAAGAAGGGAGGGGTAGCAAAATACTCAAGCAGCAGAATTATTTGGTTGGTCTAGACCTTTAAAAAACAAATAGTTCCTTTGTACTCAGATGATTCATTGTGTGTCCCTTTTTCTGATATTGTAGGCAGTTGTCATTTGCCAGCTTGCTTGTTTACAATGAAATGTGGTGTGTCCCCTTCCTGTCTTCTAGTTTCTGCCATGCCATGGAATGTTACATGTATTTGATAATCTTACTATTTTGAACCCAAATAATTAACTCTTTTTTTTTTGTTCTGATATCTCAAACCATCTGCTGCTAAATGTAACAGGAGCACTTGTGGTTAGGCTGCAGGAGTGAATGCAAATAAAAAGGACAGCGTATTTTTACTCTGAAAACAGTCCCCAACAGTTATTAAAGATGCAAATGCTGGGGGGGGGGGGAATTATTTGAACGCTCTAACAAAGGGTATATTTTTAAAAGCAGTTTTATCCTTTTGTACTGTGCAAACCATCTCAAGTCATAGTATTTTTCTTTGCTGTTAATGATTGCAATTCCTTTACTCCAATAGTCATTTTTCATTGCAGTTACATAATGTTTTAACAATGGCAGCTAACTATTTATCTTGGCTTTATTTATCTCCATTTAACCAATCAAGAACAGGGGGACTATAATGCAATGTGCATCATGTTTGTTTATAACCCCCTCCCAAAAAATTAAGAGATTCTCATGGCTGCAAGGCTTTCACAGTATACAAAGATTCTCTCTTTGATCTTGCATTTTAACATCTGATTAATTAGTAGCTGGGGAGGAGTCAAGCTATTTTGAGACACCATTGTCCCATAAGTAACCCCACATTGGTACAAATGCGCTAAAATAGCAACACAATTAGCACTGTACTTATTGCAACACATTTGTGCAAAATGTTAGTAAAATCTGGAAGTTGATTGGAGCTGTGGAAAAGCCTTCCTAGCATTCAGTACATCCCAACGTAAGCTATTCACAGGACAATTAACCTTCACTTACAGAACTGCAGATCTGAAAATAAATATGCCGAAGAAGGCAGAAGACTGACAACATGGTTAATGCAAATTAATGGAATGACAAATCTTTTTTTTTTCCCCAGGCAAGGACTCCTTTATGTTTAGCTGTGAGGTCTGATACTCTTAATCTTTCTTGTTATTCTGATTATTTACATTTCACCTTTTTTTTTGTTAAGGAAAGAGTTTATTATAAAAGATGTATTTTGCTAAACTTCATTTCCCCCTCTTTTGAAACCATAAATTGAACACAGTTTTGAAAATGAATGACTGACAGCTCCCGAACACTAATGGAATCCATTTCAAAATTATATTTGCTCACTATAGTACTCTACCACCACCACCCCCTCTCTCTCTCTCTCTCTCTCTCTCTCTCTCTCTCTCTCTCTCTCTCTCTCTCAAAAATAAAGATCATAGCTGGCATCTCCCAGTACCGATGTGCTATAGACAGATTTTTTACAAGAGCAAATTCAAGTGCAGCTTTCAGACCAGTCAAGCCCAAGAGACAAGGAGGAGGGCAGCCCTTCCTCAGCCGTTCTTGCATTAGCCTCTCCTACTCAGGCTCCATTGACCTGTCAGAGACTTCAGAGTGATTGACTGCCCTGGCAGATGTGCCGCTATAACAGGTAACTTGATCATCCAGCCCCATCTGTCTCTCAGTCCTCTTCAATTCACACTGTGGAGAAAAAATAAGATTGGGGAATTCTTTGTTGTGATTTCTTTCCCCTAAAAAATAGGATATATGTATCTCATTTTTTTTAAAAAAAACTTAGATTGGTTAAATCAGGGTAGATCTTTAAGGGCTGAGTTGCAAATCTCCAGTTGGGGAGAGAAACAGCTGGTGGTGTTTCAGTGTCAGTCTTTTAAAGGATTTAATAAGATTCCGAGAATTCCAAACAACACTGGATGGCAGGAGCCTAGGCTAAAATTAAGGGAAGCTTTTTAGAACCACCCATGGTAATAATAGAATGATGTTTGAAAGATAACAGTTTCAATGGGAGTGAGACAGATGGGCTGTTTAACTGTGCTCAGTGAGAGGAGGGGAACTGATTCAGTAGGAGCATTTTCACGTCTTCTCTTCAGTGCCCACAGCCTGGCAAATGTTGTGACATCATTAAGCCAAACTGCTGATTTTCGATGGGTCTTGAACAAGAACGGGCAGGGGTAACTCAAGCTTCATGCTGAAATGCAGTTAACTAATTTACTAGTGTCACTATTTCTGATAATTACTTTTCGCCAAAATATTTTGCTGTGCTTGTGTGCAGAGGATTTCATTCTACAAGTCAACACCCCAAGTGTTGTAGCCTCACAGGATCTATCAACAGCTTCTATTAAGAGAGAATATAATCTCGGTGAGAGCGGTGGCTAACACTTCCTTTCTGTTTCTTAGTAAAGTCTACTGCATTGACTCACTAGCAACGAATGTGCATTGGCAGGGATGACACAGTTCATAATATAAGGAGAAATAACATACTGAAGAAAGCAAAACAAGGTAGAATGAATGACAACTGACAAAAAAGTAAGTGTGCTACTTCCCCCCCACCCAAAAGGAATAAAAATATGCTAAGTACATTCATAAGACACTCAGAAGATTTGAAGAGATAAATATTGGGGGGGGGGGAGGACATGCTAGTGGGAAAGTGCTATGGATGGGAAAAAACTTTTTTGAGGACAAAATCAAATGCTGAATTTGCATCAAGGATGTCTGAAAATAATTTTAATCCTAAAATTAAAAAGCACAAGATTACAGTTTTAAAACCTTAATTTTTAAAATTTCTATGCCCATGAGGAATTTAAGAGTTAATCTGTTGGCTAATGTCCTGGGAGTAAAGAGCATAGTTTCAAAATAATTGCTTACCTGACCACATTGTAGACTCTCTTGGGCTAATGAAGAATAAGATTTTAACTTTCTGGGAAACCTTTCCCCCTAAATTATGATTTATTAAGGCATAAACCCTTAGTTCCACATATTTATGATGTTTGGTTCTTCGTGGCATCACAATGTAAAAAAAAAGGATTCCAGCAATGGGCTTAAAAAAACCATAGCTAGTACTCTGAATATCATGCAACAGGAGTTCCATGGCACTGGATTGGATGAAGGAAACTAGTACCTCATGAATGCCATACCTGGGAAATCTGGAAAGTCTGGAAAGATGAAATCCATAGAAAACATCAGATAATCCTTGTGCCTTCACAAAGTCTGATTTCCCATCATTCCCTAACTGCAAAAGTCATTTATTTTATTCACTTAGTTTATTCACTTAGTTTATACCCCGTCCTTTTACCCAAGGGGCACCCAAAGCAGCCTATATAATTCTCTTCTCCTCCATTTTATCCTCACAACAAACCCATGAGGTTAGGCTGTAAGTGTCTGACTGGCCAAAGGCTTCCATGGCAGAGTGGGGATTCAGATCTTGTTCTTCCAGATCCTAGTCAGACTGTACCAGTTCCTGACTCTATCCTTAATCTTCTTCTAGGAAAAATCCTTATAGTCCACAGAGCCAGCATCCTTTAAGTTCATGATTCAAATATACATTGAATATATTATGCAGGAGTAAAATTATGGTATAAAGTTGCCAGCTCTGGCTTGGGAAATACCTGGAGATTTTGGGGGTGGAACTAGAGGAAGGCAGCATTTGGGGGAGGGGAGGGACTTCAATGGGATATAATGCCATAGAGTCCACCTTCCAAAGCAACCATTTTCTCCAGGTGAACAGATGTCTGTCACCTGGAGATCAACTGTAATCCCAGATCTCCAGCCACCACTGGGAGGTTGGCAACCCTAGTCAGGGTACGATGACATATTTCCTGTAAGATTCAGGTGGGTAGCCATGTTGGTCTGAAGCAGCAGAACAAAGTTTGAGTCCAGCGGCACCTTTGTTGGTCTTGTTGGTATTTCGATACGAAAGATTGTTTGACACAGTGTACTCCAGAGTATCGAATGTACTAAGAAGCTAAGGTATTTATTTTAGATAGATTATACAAGAGCAACACAGTCCACAGATTCCAAAGTATTATTCACAGCTTAAAACTTAATTATATCGCCTCCTCAGTTTACATAAAACACCATGAAATTCAGTGCATAAATATGTAAAATATTCACTTGATTCAAAGAAAATAATTAGATAAAAGGAAAGATAAACAGAGAACTGAGTTAACTTTTAAAATGGTAAGTTAGTGATCCTGTTCCACCAGGAGCAGTATTATATCTCTGAGTAACAAAAAAGTACATTTTAATTTCTGTCTGGATTTGCTACAGCTGTCTGAATCAAGTCCTTCATTTGTACCTTCTTGGATCTCAGTTATGAAATAAGGGCCATCTGCTTGTTATCTGCATTTTAGCTGTTGTCAGAACATTGAAACCCTGCAACCTAGAATATGGAGTGGTTAGAGTGTTGGACTATGGCTACAGAGAGCTGGATTAAAAACCCCATTGTGTAATGAATCTTACAAGGTGGATTTAGTTCAATCAATACCATGTTGTCCATTTGGGCAAAAGAAAAGCAGCATTGCAATAATACTAAAAAGGCCCATTAGCCCAGCTCTGTCATGAGTGCTAGAAATAGGCTTCTATTTAACTGTGATAGCAGAAGCTGTTCTAACAAATATTGATGGCTTTACATTGCCCTGCTTTGGCATTTTTCATAATATGATATAACAAAGAAGTGGGCATGGTTTGTCTAGCTGCAACTGGAGATACATGTTCCCACTGAAGTAATTAATTGCTTATGATTATTGTTTTCACAGAATACCTATACAACTGCAGTTAAGTAGTCTTTCTGTTCTATGTATGTGCCTTATCTACAAGTGATAACGCCTCCTTCCTGCCACACCAGTGCAATTTGGGGGCTATATTACAAATTATTTTAGGTGAAGGGTTACCTCTCCAAATGTGTTCACTGATGTTTTCTTTTTAGTGTGCTATCCCAGTTCTATGGTAAACTGAGTGATAATATTCTGATTCCCCCACCACACATGTATTTATTATTATTGATAGGATTAGTCAATTTCATGGTTATTTCTTTCCCCCTAGATTTCACAAACTGAATGGTTATTCTGGCAGTGAGTGAGCATGGCAGATGCCATGTTTGTAGGATTGCCAAGCCCAGCCTGGCAATCAGCAGGAGACCCAGGGTGGCAGGGACATGGAGAGGTGGCTATCAGCAATGGAATGATGTCACTTCTAGGAAAATCCAGCAGCAATGCCATATGTCTATAGGAATTGCCAGAGGTGCTATGGTTTTACCATAGAGTTTCCAGTGATTCATGGAGAGGGAAAACATAGAAGTGATGTCATATAATCACTGATGACATTTTACTTTTTCCTGCCACCCCCAGAGATACACACTCCTCCCTCCAGCATACAGGAACCCTACATGCTTAATAAGAATGTTGTATAGAGCTGTTTATGTTTGAGGAAAACAGAGCTATTTCCTTCAGCTTCTAGAAGTACTGATCTTTGTCACTCAGTTGTTAGCCCAATGAGAGAAGAGAAGAATCTAGTGGGAAATGCATGGGCAGAATAGGCTTGGAGGTATTTACTTGCCCAAGGCAGTAAGGGAACAGAGCCTCTTGGAGTTGACTGTAACTGTACAACAAGAGAGCAAATTTTCTTTCATCCTGTTTTCATAAACACACACACACCACTCCCTGTGCAAATTGTAAGCTGAAATAAGTGTTTTAAATGACTTATTCTCGCCATTTTTAATGCTTGCTTTTAAAAATTCTGTGGATTGCAGGATTTCCCCCACTGTTAAAGTTCTAACTGCCACTATAGCATCTTTAGGTGTGAGGTAGATAAATCTAGGGTGATGCAGTTAGCAAGTTTAAAGTTACAACTCTGAAACCAATTTGAAAACACTTTCAGAAAAAAATAGCACTTTATGCTACACTACTTGCACTTCATTTACATGGTTTTTCATATGCTCTGTACCTTAAGTGATGAATGTCCCATTCCCATGAGCCGCTGTGCTGAGGCAGCAGCTGAAAGAATGTGGTAGGCATGGCCCTGTACCAGAGCAAGGGAACATCTGGAGGCCTCTTAGCAGCACTGGATCATTTCCATTGCACAGTGAGGACAGGGGAGGTTTCCAGGCTTATCTTCAGCACAGCTATATGATCCTTTGTACTGCTCAGGTGACAGCAGAACTTGTCTGATTCCTTTGTGTAGTAGGCCTATAAGAGACATGAGCACAAGCTGAAGATACCCAGGATTGTCTTCAAAGCAAGAAAGGGCCGTATAACCCTGCTTCTCTTGATAGAACAAAGTGTTGTTGCATATATAGTTCTACTTGTGCAGAAGGTATTGCGACAAAATATCTATGATAAGTTCATCTCTTTAAATGCACTGGGAGTCAACAACAGGAAATAGGAATGATAAGATTTATAAGAATCACCAATGACACCCCCCACACACACACATTTGAACATCTCAAACCAACAGCAAATACACCAACACATATGATTTATCTGGGGGGGACCCTCAGTCTTTTGTGGTATTGTTTATAAGCATGGCCATATTTTCCTCATAAACCATACAGTCATAAGCTGAGGTGCACTACTGGTTTTCTCACCCACTGCAGCAATGCCTCCTGGTTCATAGGAGGTGGTAATAGCTTCTGGTGTCAATATTTTCTTCCAGCAAGTTATAAAAATCAAAATTATTTATTTACTTCATTTATACCTCACCTTTCTCCCCAAAGGGCCCCCGAAGTGGCTTATATCATTCTTTCCCCATCTTTCTTTTATATAGAAACACATTCGGTACAAGGGAAAATTCCACAAAGGTGTTTTCAAAGTCTGGCACCAGATAGTGCTTCAGCTGGTCAACACGTCTTTCCACTGTATCTGAGGAAGTGTGGTTACAGACAAATGTTTATACCATGAATAAAACTTTGTTGGTCTTAGAGGTGCCACTGGACTCAAACTTTGTTTTTCTTATAAAATGTCATCATGCAGATACGCCCCAAACAAAAGAGGCCCAGTGCATTTCAAAATAATTGCAAGAACACATTTCACCCTAGAAACATAATTTCTTGTCCAGACTAAGTCCCCAAATAGAAATAAATGAGGATAAGTTTATGAAAGAGCAAGTGTAGTGCAGTGATACAGCATTGGACTAGGATCTAGGAATTGCACATTCAAATCCTTAGTCCGCAATGGAAGCTTACTGGGTGACCTTGGGCCAATCACACTCTCAGTCTAACCTACCTCTTACAGTGGATGTGAGAATAACATGGAGGAGAGGAGAGTGATGTAAGCCCCTTTGGGTTCCCAATGGAGAAAAATGCAAGATGATAAATGAAATAAATAATATAATACAATTATTTTAACTTGATTAACTTGTTGCCATTGAGATTTGGATGACTGTCCGCTGACATCAGTATGCTTAAAGTCCAAGCATATCCTTAGCATCCTCTTCAGAAACAGGGAAATAGCTCTGTAGATAAGAACATTGTCCAGTTTCTGCTGGTAATACCAAGGAATAGCATATTTTTCAAAAGACTGCATAAAATTTTTAGTTTAGTTTAGGCTGGATGCCAATTTATTTCAAGAATCTCTTATAAGAACAGAATCATGGCCCACAGTCGCTAACTATCTGTAGTAGCATGGAAATTGAGCAAGCAATGTATGGAGATGACCAATAGTCTTTTTGGAAACTTCAGGGAATTTCAAATGGGCATGTATCACTACTTAAAATATGTAGTCTTCAAAGGATCCAAAAAATCTGCATAATATATTTGCAAGGTGTCTGTGGTCATGACTAAAGGTGTAGGCATGTGAGAATGGGACCATTCTGAATTTGCTGGCATGTAGCACAATATTTTGCCTTTTCCTCAGTGTCTTTGTCAATAGCAGCCCATCAAATCTGGCTCTAGGCAATGGCCTTCATTTGCACAGTATTGAAATGGCCTTTATGAAAAGCATCTAGAATATAAGACCAACTCAGCCACCTGTATATCCCATAAAGCACACCCTGAGAGTTTTGATCTTTGTGATGCACAATGGATAAAAACCAGACTTTTAGAGTCCACTGTTGTACCGTACTGAGTCCTGCCTGTGGCCAAATAGAGGCTACCGTCCTTTCTTCTGACTCTTTCTGGAAACAAGTTGCCATGTAGGGTTGCCAAACTCCAGGTGGTGGATGGAGATCTCCCAGAATTACAACTGAAGAAGAGAAGAAGAGAAGAGATTGGATTTATACCCCACCCTTCACTTGGAGTCTCAGAGCGGCTTACAAACTCCTTTCCCTTCCCCTCCCCACAACAGACACCCTGTGAGGTGGGTGGGGCTGAGAGAGCTCTGACACAAACTACTCTTTCAGGAACAGCTGTGCCAGAGATTGTGACTGACCCAAGGTCACATCAGCAGGTGCAAGTGGAGGAGTGGGGAATCAAACCCGGTTCTCCCAGATTAGAGTCCGCACACTTAACCACTACACCAAACTGGTCTCCAGACAACAGAGATTAGTTCCCCTGGAGATAATGGCTGCTTTGGAAGGTGGAAGGTCCCTCCCCTCCCTAAAACTTGCTCTTCCTAGACTCCATCCCCCAAATTTCCAGATATTTCCCAACCCAGAGCTGGCAACCCTATTTTCATGCCCAGCATTCCATGTTGCCATGTAGCTGGAGCACAATATTCACAAGTATGAACCAGGGATGATCTTAGGGATCCTAGACCCCTGGATAAAAGTCAAGGGATCATTGTCCCCCCCACCCTACTCACACTGGTCCCAAACTCAACCAAAGGGTGGCCTATGTTGCCTGAGACCCAGAGGGGCAGGAGTACATGGCAGCCACTGGCACCAATCTGGCTACTAAGAGCTTGAGGAGATGGGTGCCAGCAGTGGCAGGAGCCTGCCTGCTCTTCCTCTTCTTTCTCCCTCCATCAAGGAGGCCCAGCCATGGGCAGCTGGGCTTTCCTGGATGCCCCATGTCTAATACTACCCATGGTACATGTAACTTTTCTAAGGCTTGCCCTGCAGTTGAGTGACGAGATTCACTTCTCAGTTCATGCTCAGTTCCAAACTATTATTCTCAGTAGCTTCCACAGCACAAGCCAACCACCTTTATGAATGTTAGTGCTGAGACAGCCAGTAACTTCTTAAAGATCTGATCATTGCATAAACCAGCAAAAAAACTGGTTTTTCAAGCCACTGTTTAACTTTTCTTCAAGCTGGCAGTTCTCTGACCTCCTCCTGAGTACAGCCAAAAACTATGCAACTAGTGTTCCACTTTGCTAATGTGGTATCTACAGCATTCTGCAATCATTGATGGGGGCAGGAGAAAAATTAGACCTCATTGCTTCTGCGATGTCAGCATAAATAGCATTGCCAGGCAGCAGTGGGAACAATAGGTTTTACAGCACTTAGGGTTGCCAACAACCTGAAGGGGAAAAGTGTCTTGCCCTTTTAACAGAGGTCTGATGTGCAGAAATGCACAGTAAAATGTCTCCTGGCATAAATAACATAAGGTAAATGACATCCTATTAAACTTCTGTGAAAGAGGCAAGACATTTTTCCTCCAGCTTATTGGCAGCCCTATGCCCCCTTATAATCAACAAATTTGGAACTTTGTCCAACAACAGAGTTACAATGTACTACTGCTGAAACTCTTCAATATATACTACCCATGTTCTGTGACCTGGCTGCCCAGAAGAAAATGCCATTGTTGGTTTGGGGTTTAGAGAAAAGATTTAACTTCTCTTGGAAGTTGTTCTTGCAAGGTACTATTTTCCTAGATTTCCAGAATAAAAAATGGCTGCTCTCTTCCTTCGATATTACAATGTAATCCTAGAAATACTTACCTGGAACTAACCCCCATTGAATACAGTGGGATTAACTTCTCAGTAGACCTACACACGATAGTGCTGCTATCAGATTCACATTTGCACCCAGAAACTACACCGTGGTTTTGTTTTTGTTTTCACTTTTGCTTTTCTACCTCTGTCTCCAACTCTAGGGGTCTGGTTTTGTGTTTTATAAAGAACAATACACAAAGCAACTGTGGGCCATAGAATTCTCATTGCAAGATACTATGTATGTGGCTTCTTTAGTGCAGAAGTTATTGCCCCATGAATTTATAGTAGTCAGGGTAAATTCATCTCTTTCGCTAAAGTCAAGAACAGAAAACAGGAAATAGAAACCATCAAAGAATCAAATGAACAGTATCTCACAGGCCCTCTGCCAGTGAGCCATGGTTTAATTCCCAGAATGTACAGTTAAGGAGGCTGAGGTACTAGGGCTAGGAAGGAGATATGTCTGAGTGCTTGAAGAAATTCTGCCAATACAAGAAGTCACTACTAGGTTCAATGGACCAATGGTCTAACTCATTATGACATGTTCATATATCCTTGCCAGGAACTCAATTGAATTTCAATCCTAATATTGTAAATCTATTTGTGGCTGCAGCTTTGAAGTCAATGTGTAGGTTTGCAATCATTAGTTGTCTCTTTGTAAGCAGCCTGATGATGAGTGCTGTGTAATTGAAAAACTTGCGTATTCATATACTCACCAAAGTTGGCCTGGTGAAGTATCCTGTTTCACTGGGGTTTATTTCTGTCAAAGAATTCTTTATGACTAGCATGACAACACCAGACTCCAGCCAAACAACAACAAAATGACAGATAGAATTTAATGGTGTTTAAGTGGCTCAGGGTGCTTATCCTCCAATTCATTTTAACAGAGCGACGTGATTAAGTGACAGGATGGAGGGTGGTAATGGGACTTTACTGCCCACAAATTTTTCTGAATACTTTTTCCTCTCCAAAATCTCCCTTTGAATGACGTTTTCACTGTGCTCTGTTGGCATTCTTTTGCATTCCTGAGCCTTGTTTGCCTGTGTTTTCTAAAATGTCTCTACAAGGTTGTGTGCATTTCAACCTTGCCCTTGTAATATTATTTCCAACTAATTATACCAATAGAAAAAGCTGAGTGCAAATATGATTTTAGCAGTTTATAATAAGAAAAGTGCTTTGCGCATATATTAAGATCAAGCACTGTGCTCTCAATTATGATTAGCAAGCACTCCACCTACTGGTTTAAAAAATGCCCAGCAAGCAATGGGGGAAAATGTTTTGAAGAGATTTAATAAAGATGAGTTCATTGCCAGTATGAGATTTCAAGCCATTAAATATTTGTACACTTCTTAGGCTTCCAAATTGGGATGTTTTCATGTCTTGGTTTGCTATTCCAAATCATTAAGATGAGTCCTTTCATTTATTTTTGCAGATTCCCATCCTATATCAGACATTTCCCAACCTTATGTAAGAAAGTGGGGAAAGTGGTTGCGATCTAGAACCATTCAAATGAACTGGAGGAGGTCTGACAGTCATTTCAGTGGGGTCTAGACTGTACCCAAAGCTGGCACAAGGTCTACAAAAAGAAAAGCAAAATATGTTATGTTGGGCTTTTTTGTTGACTCTGTAGTCATAGCTTTGCCCTTCAACTACTCTGATAGTGTAATTCCAGTGAGTATATTTAAAAGGTGTGATGTAGTAAAAATAAATTAAAATTTGGATAATAAATATACAAAAAGAATTATGAACTTTGAAAGAGTGGTAAAGAGTTGGAATGTAAAAAGACCTTTGTTATCATTGTTGTGGTGCTTTATATATGTGGGACAATAAAGCTGATGATAGAATTCATTTAGGTGGAGTCATACCAGTTTACAGGGTTGTGTATGACAGCCATAAAATTGCCTCCCAAGGGAGAGCTAGTGAGAGGTAGTCTACAATGTGGAGTCTGAATGTGGAGCACTGGAGCTCAAATCCCCACTGAGTTCTTTAAGGTTCTGGTTCATATCTTCAAAATCCTTCATGACCCAGGGCTCACACATTTGAATGACCACCTCGTCTTGTGTGTTATGTCAGCTTAGTTCCTCAGACAAGCTTTCTCCCTGGAGTGCCCTCTGTCCAGCAGATGAGGATTCCTAAGTGTAAAAGCTTTTTCTACCATAGCTTTTACTGGTTGAGGTTTGTAGTACCCTTCTATTGTTTCTTTTTAAATGGCAGAGTAAATCTGTAGTTTTGCAGCAAGCTTTGGGAGGAAAGCAGTGATGCTGACTGTAGACTGGGAGTAGTTGTGGCTGCAGTTATAGTTCGGTTATCTTTAAAATGGGATATACTTTAAGGAGATGTATTCTTAATTTTGTTGTTCACCACCTTGAATGTCAAGTCAAATACCTTTTATTGGCATACAATATTAGAAGCAATTCCCAATATTAATACAATCCAATAGACGTTATAAAATAGTCGTGGTAAACCATTCCAAGGATATATCAGGCCTATAACATAACTCAAGTTGTCACAAGATAGATTTGGCCATACAAAAATGCCTGAGTCGTAAAGTAAATTTAAATTCTAAACTTTAAAATTGAGTTTTTAAATTTATAAATTAAGACTCATTAATGTGATCAGGGTCATTCTTCCGTTTTATAAAATCATGAAGAAACTTAGCAGTCAGTTCAATGATCTCCGGATCTCGTGAAGCAAGGAGATAAACCACCTTGAATGTATGGAGAGGCAGGATTTTTTTTTTAATAAACACATTGGCTGGGCTTTCTCTGTCTTGTCCTACCTGTGATTTTTTTGTTATGGTGGTTGTTTTCCCCTATGGATATAAAGCTGTTCTGAGCTCCTTGGAGGCAGGGTAGCTAGCAACAATGTGGAAACTGTTTTGAACTCTTTGAAGGAAAACAAGTATAGAAGTTAAATAAAAATAAATACAAGACTGAAGTAGCAAAAATTTTTTTGCTGAAACCCTTTGGTAAGTATTTGAATATAATTTATTGTGGTCCAATCATTTTTATGGTATATTCTGTGGGGTGAGTTTCATGGACAGAGGGCTGAAAAGGCCCTGTAGCCTTTAAAGTAGTATCGTACATGCAGAATACCGACACTTGGGACCAAATGACATAATGCATCTTCCTGTCCGTCATGCCTGAGGATGAGGCAGGCAGGCCAGCATCTGCTATCTGATTGCAAGTGACATTGTGAATTGGCCCAAAGTGTGCTCTTAAAACCGCTGCACATGAAACGGCCACTTTAAAATGCTTATCTCCAAGCAGCAGCTGCCTTCAAGCCACTACTGTGTGTTTACTGTGCTTCCCGCCCCCACAGAAACAAAAGGCTCGTGGTGATGGTGATGTGTCAAAAATCCCCCCAATCATCATGGTGAGCTGCTGCTCCACAGTCAGTGGCTCAAATGCTCAGGGGAGGAATTGAACGCAGGCTTTCCATCAGCACCAGCAATGACTCACCTCTGAGAATATTCCACACAGCAGCAATTGAAATGATCCAGTGCTGCAGGACACAGAAGACGACAACCACTTCCAAGTGTCTGTAGGAAAGAACAGAGACTGTTTCTCCTGCTTTCTCAAAGCAGACCTATGGCAAAATATCACTCATTGCCATATCAGAAACATGCATAAACATGAACCATATCAACTTTAAACAGAGAACAAAAAAAAGTCATTCACTAACATATTTATTTCACAAGTACAGAAACAACAACTGAAGAATTTAAGAAAGCAAGTAGATAACAAAATTTACCTGACCTTTCAGAGCTCAACAAAACAAGACAGAAGGTCTCCTTGATAGAGTGTATCATCTATATATTCGGAGGCTGTGCTGCCCATATGTTCTATAAAACTGTTACATTTCAACGTTATAATAATATGCAATAAGGTGCCAGAACCAATTATTAAATATCATATGATCCAACAGAGAGGCAATAAAAACATACAGGGTCAGCTTTACTGGCTTCAGCTCTTACGATACACATACAATGCTTAGGATTACAGTATAACATCAGGTTAGCACTGAAGACTTCCTTATGCTTTCTGTTCTGCTGGCTATTAGAAAGCCAAACACAAATGGCATGTTTTAATTTGGGACAGAGAGTAGATAGATTCTAGATTAGAAACAGTAGCCATTTAGGAAACAGAGGGAGAGAGACAGAGACGCTCTCCAGTAGTCTAGTGCAATGTAAGGCCATAGTTCAAAAGAGCAAATGGGAGCCACAGGTATATATTTCAATTGTGGGGGGGAAGGCAGCATGGGATTAGCTTGCTTTGAATGATAGCATCACAGCCAAATAGCTGCTATGGTGTGGAAAAAGAAGACACTTAGGACTAAGTGTAAACAGTCATAATTTATTTACTGTGACATCTCTTAAACATGAATGAGTGAATGTTTTAAAGACCAGTTCCCATCTCTTAGCCAAGGTCAACTGTTTTGCACTGATCTGGGCACCTCTTCACCCTGTGCAATCCAGCAGAAGAGTCGGGGTATCACATTGACAACTTTGTAGGGTTTTTTTTTTTTTTTGCCCCATGTGTTTTGTTTAAGTAGAAACACAACTTACCCAGAACTTTCTCAAGCAGCCCAGTTGTTTAGAGGAAGTGGTAGCAAACAACCCCTTTCTACTGCCTATCTTTTAAAAATCCAAACTGTGTGTAAAATGACAAGGAGAACCAAAGTGCAAACATTTTCTTTATATCCGGAAGGAAAGTCACCCCCCCCCCCCATAGATGGGATGCTTTAAAAATGCAGACATAATGGCTGCAAGAAACAAAAGTATTTTTGCCCTCCATTATTGGAGCAATCCTAGCATAGGACCATGTTTGTCTATGTAATGTTTACAGCACCTGTCAGCCGATACATGAGAAACAAGAAGGGTAATGTAAACTGATCCCCCAGCTTTTGCTGAATATTTAATGCAGTCTGCTGGAAAGAAAAGCACAAACATTCTACTTTTCCAATTGCTTGTCTTCCTTGCCCTCTTCTAATTTTCTCCTGGGAGAGATGGGTTTCGAACTTGGTCACTGCAAGTGCCCATTTGCTTCAAGATCTTCCCTTTCCCAGTCTTGGCTTTCTGTCTGTCTCCTCAAACTGGATTTACTTCATTTTAGCCACCTCAGAGCAGACTTGTGTGTATATATTTTCAGGACAATTGGATTGTCTCTATAGATTTTTAAATCACTTTTCAAATCATGATCAGAAATATGTAAACTGTTGTGTTGTTCTCTCAGGCAGCTGAGAAACACAGACCTCAAATGCAGATCACCCAGTCCTAGAAAGTGATCTTTAAATGAGACAACTAGGGTATAAGTAGATTAAAGTGGCCAATAATGGGAAAACAAGTGCCCATTCCAAGAGCAATTGTAAGAAATTTAAGCCTCAGGAAGTTGCATTATACATTTGATTAAATTGAGGGTATATTCACACTTCTTGTGGGTTGAAATTCGAACCAGTATTTTCTGTCTTTGGTTGCCTTGCTTTAAGATTCCTTAATGGGCAGAAGATGTAATGCATAATATCATATGGCTTTCCTTAAGTTTGCAAGTTAGTATCTCCAAAGTTGTAATTTAATTTAAATTGACAAATGTGCCATAAACAGCTGTTCTTTCATATAAAACAGTATCTGACCTAAAATGATTGTGTGAAACCCCCAGGACTCCTGCAACATCCTGCTCCTTTGTCGCTTTAACCTTATTTGCAACAGAAAGCATCTAATTTTAAGCAGCACTGCCATTAACACTACGCAAAAAGCCAGCTTTCAAAAACCAGATTCAACTTGTATTTATATCTTCGTCCTGCTGCTTTCCCAATAATCAGGAGAAAGAGAAATAGGATTGAGCATCCTATTCACACACGCACAAAAAGAATTGATGCCTACTCAAGTTCTTTATAAAAGGCCATCAAAATTTTTATAACTACCTCATAAAAATAGTCTGATCAGCGCCTTCCAGGAGAAGGAGGGGGGGGGGGACAACAGTGTCAGGGGAAATTGCTTTGAAAGCTCCATGTGGCAAAGCATGCCGAGTTTGAGGTACCATCTACTTTTGTAGCAGCTGCTTGCGGGGGTTGAGAAAGGGGGTGGGGCAATGGCCTTCCAACAACATGAATGCCCTGATACAACACAGATTTCTCTGCTGTACTTGAGGTAACAGCATGTAGTGTCAACAGCTCTGTACTGCTGTTTGGAACCTTCTTCAGGAAACAGAGCTGCCAGTTCACAAATCATGCTGCTGTTTGGCTGCCTATAGAGCAAGTTATATCACTCCATAAAGCATTAATTCCAAAAGGGAAGACGGCTGGGAATAAAATCTTCTCAGGGCCAAGACTGCTGTGAAGATGTATAGAGAATTCTTTTTTTTTTTCCCCTGGAGTCATATCACCCCAGAAGTCATCTTAGGGAGATTTGATCAGATATGCTGAGCATTTTTACAAAGTTAATTCCTGCTATGTGTTGCCCCCTCTTGGATGCACACCTTAACATTGTGAAGGGGTTGTGCGTGTCAAGAAAGCTGAGAGCAATACCGCAAGAAATTTAGAGTATGTCAAGAGGCCGAACTCCTAGCAGAGTCACTCAAGGTGGAAGATCACAGCTAAGGCACCAGACTGAGCGGCATCCACCCCCTTCAGGAATCAATGGCCACATCAACAGAAAAGAACGGACAGTTCCAATGGTGAAGGGGGTGGAAGAAACCTTGAAGATAGCTACTGGGCAGCAGCAGTAGTGGAAGGTGACACTGGCAGAGGATCTTTTGCAGACAATGGCAGTGTAGTATGAATGGGAATATAATGATTTTTCTTTTTAGATTATTCATATTTATCTGGTTTTATAGATTGTTCTCATAAGTAAGATTTTATTAGGATGTGATGAAAGCCTACTAAATAGTAGGACTTTCTCTTGTAGGTTAGATTGATTTTCTAGCTGATACTAGCAGACAGGAAAACAACATTCTTTTGGTATAGAAGATAGGTATAGAGTTCATGGTTTTTAGTTGTTTAGGGTAAAACTTTGCAGCGTCTGGGTCAAAAGGGATTTTAGCTTCATATTAAAAAAACACCTTTGTTTGGGTATGAAGAATCCTTGGCCAATATTATTCAGGTTAGGTCAAATAAGCATTTTAAGATATTATGTAGGCACACCTTTCTTCATATTTGACCAATGAGCGGACTATTACTCAAATGATGCACTGTCCTTTGTAACCAATTATGCTTTTTGAATGTTATCTTCATGACTATGTCATTTCAAGTATGAAATTTCATGTACTTCCTGATTGTGTTCAGAAAGAAGTCAATTTTTGATAGGCTGGTTCGGCCTCACTGTTTTCAGGTGTCTTGATTGCAATTAAAACACGATGAACCTTCCTCCTCATTTTGACTTCTTTTGTTTTGACTGGGAATCTGTTTGTATAACAGCAGTGCCACTTCAACTAACCCTGATTAGTACTGTGTAGAAGAATGCCAATGGTAAACCACTTCTGATCCTCTTTTACCTTGAAAAACCCATGAAAGGCAGCCATGAAGGAGCTACAAAAGATTCTGAAGTGTAAGGATATGTTGCTGGTGACCAAGATCAAGATAATTCATACCATGGTGTTCCCCATTGGGAGTGAAAGTTGGATGAAGAAGAAAGCTGAAAGGAAGAAAGTTGGTTCATTTGAAATGTGGTGTTGGAGGACAGTTTTACAGATACCATGTACTGCAAAAACGACAAGTAGATTCTAGATCAAATCAAGCGGTAATTCTCCCTAAAAGTTAAAGTGACCAAACTGAGTTCAAATAAATGGCCAGTTCTCACAATGAAGGGAAGTAAGCCAGGGAGTTCCACAAGGAACGGTATTGGGGCTGGTATTTAATCTATTCATTAATGATCTGGAACTAGCGGTGAGTAGTGTAGTGGCCAAGTTCGCAGATGACAGGATGGAGAAAACCAAGACTGACTGTGAAGAGTTCCAAGAGGACCTCTGGGTGAGTGGGTGACAATGTGGCAAATGAGGTTCAGTTTTGGTAAGTAGAAGGTGATACACATTGGACAAAAAAATCCCAACTTCAAGTATAGGCTAATGGGGTCTGAACTTGCTGAGACTGAAAGGTAAAAAGATCTTGGGGTCATAGTGGATAGCTCAATGAAAGTATCAACACAGCGTGCTGCAGTGATGAAAAGGCCAAACTCTATGTTAGGGATAGGGATTATTAGGAAAGAAATTGAGAATAAAATGGCCAATATTGTAATGCCCCAGTGTAGATCTATGGTGCAAACTTATTTGGAATATTGTGTACCATTCTGGTCACCATATCTAAAAAAGGACATTGCAGAGCTGGACAAATTACAGAGGAAGGCAACCAAGATGATTAGGGAGCTGGAGCACCTTTCCTATGAGGAAAGGCTGAATAGTCTGGGACTTTAGAAAAGAGACAACTAAGGGGGGGCACGAAAGAGGTTTATAAAAATTATGCATGGGGTAGAGACAGTTGACAAAGAGAATTTTTTCTCCCTCTCCCAAAATACGAGAACTCAAGGGCATAGAATGAAGCTGATGGGCAGTAAGTTCAGGATGGACAAAAGGAAATACTACTTTACACAGAGAGTGATTAAAATGTGGAATTTTCTGTCAGAGGATGTAGTGGTGGCCAAAGGAATAAATCGCTTTAAAGGGGAATTAAATAGATTCATGTAGGATGTCTATCAATGGTAGGGCTGCCAAATGCAGCCGGGGGGCGGGGAATCCCCCGTTTCGGAGCCCCGATTCCCGGTGCGCCGGAATCGGGGCCCGGGGGAAACCCCATCCCTGTGTGCGCATCACCCGGAAGTGACGTCGCACGCTGGGGGCGGGGCCACGCGATTTGAGGGGAAAACTCTTTGTTTTCCCCTCAAATTGTGTGTCCCCGCCCCCAGCGTGCGATGTCACTTCCGGGTGATGTGCACGCTGCGCGCGCGCGCACTACGCGTGCGCACACACACTTGGGATTGTCCGGGAGCCCCCCGCTCCCGGACGATCCAGATTTGGCAAACCTAATCAATGGCTACTAGCCATGGTGACTGAGGGGAACCTCCACATTCAGAGGCACTAATCCTCTGAATACCAGAGCCAGGAGGCAACATCAGAAGAAGGCCTCAGCCTCTATGCCCTGTTGTTGGCTGTCCAGAGGAATGGGTTGGCCAGTGTGTGAGACAGGATGCTAGAATAGATGGACCACTGGTCTGATCGAGCATGGCTCTTCTTATGTTGTTCTTATGGGGCTATCATACCTATTATGAGAAGAAAAGGGGGGCACACCAAGGCAAAATGAAGAAAGTTACATCTGATGCCACAGTGTATGTATGGAAACAGAATGAAAAAGAATCTGAAAGATTCTCCCTGACAAAGCTGTATGTGAAATGTGTAGGGTTTGTATAACTATCAAATATTCCATTCCCTCTGCACCATTTTATTTCTTTTTCTTCACATTTTAAGAAAACAATAATGCTAGGAAAAGTTGAAGGCAGCAGGAAGAGAGGAAGACCCAACATGAGATAGACTGACTCTAAAAAGGAAGCCACAGCCCTCAGTTTGCAGGAGCTGAGCAAGGCTGTTAACACTAGGATGTTTTGGAGGTCATTAATTGAGTTGCTATAAGTTGGAAATGACTTGACAGCACAACACACACACACACAGACGTCGCCCCAATTCAGAAAAAAAGGTTGTGTAGAGTATGGAAGGGGCATTTAAAAATACATCCCTGCATGGTTTTGGCCTACCAGAACTAGTCTCGGAAGGAAGAAACTTGGTTGCCAGCAGAATCAGGATGTGTGTACGGTTTCTTGCTTGCTTGCTTTAATGATGATGCTTTAATTCTTAAAAAAGAATCAAGGAACTCTCACTTTTGCTGTTAATGCTGTGGCTTAGATAGTGATGTCCCTTTGTGTCCCTGTTTTATGTGGCTGATACGTTTGTGTTTATTTATGACGATTACCAGTTGTAAGTTTCTGCATACTTTTAAAATAGAATCAATTAACATAGATAAAGATAAATAAAGCTGGGCCCTATTTTTTTGCTGGCAAGGCAAGAACAGAGGTGGATGACATCCAAGATGGGATGCCCATCAGAGTCTAGCATACAAAACAGAGTGGGAGTAGGGGTCTCTTGACATCAGGATCACATAGACACACAAACAGCAGCAGCAATTAATCAAGCATAATGTTTATCTCCTTTCTGTGAAAAGCTTCACCTGCTAATTTCTGCACATCAAATAGCTGTTAAAGGCACATGAGCATGACTGGCCAGTTGGCAACCCTAGATGGTAATGATCACCAGGGTGAACAATAAAATGGCTACAGTCCACAGCACCATTAACCCATTGCTCATATAGAAACCGAATAGTGCAGCATCAATAGCAGAATATCACACAAAAGAATAATATGCAGTTAGAAAATACTTTCAGAGATTATGCACAGAGGCTCATACAATTTGCATGTATCTGCAAAGCACATGAAAAGAAAATTTCCATGATCAGTGGTCCTATGGCCTCAAAGGAAATTGGGGGGGGGGGATCCTGCATACGGTATGGAAAGATGAACAAGATGAGATGGTGCTGAAGAAAAATTAATTGAAGTCAATGGGGGGAAAGTAATTGACTGAGACAAAATTTAGCAGAATGCTCTTCTGGATCAGTCCCATTCAGATTTGATCATGTGCAGCTCCCAATCATTTTCATGGGTTTTGTTCAGGAGAGTGGCCTACCTGAGTGGCTGTTTAGGCCTTACACCTTTAGTCCTTAAAATAGTTTTCCATGCACAAAAATAATTATTATTGCTAAGAGCTAATCAAGAATTGTGGATGTTCCTAATAGAAGTTAACAATGCCAGTAGTACTTCATCTGCTGTTCTACCAAAACTGTCACATATAGGGGCTTGAATTAAAACAAAGAGAGTAGTTGGAAATTAGGAATTAAAGGTATATGCAAAAATATACACATTCTCCTTTTAGAAATACTTTCTGATATAATTAATGGTCAACAGGAATTAACAGGATCAGATTGCCAAAGGGAGGAATGTATCATTTATTTGAGAATGTGGAATTATATGGTGTCAGTCATTATATACTGTATTGCAATACATGTATTTTAAATGCATTCAAAGCTTTATTTTTTTAGTGCCACCAGTTGTTCAAGGTGCAAACTTGAAGAACTGTGATAGAACTTAGCAGGATTTTGTGATGTAGAGATGACACTTGCAAAAAGAACTGCAGTGTCAAACCACAGCCCTGTATCTTCTTGTCCTTACGGATGAAATGGCATCATATATCTAATTCTGAACCTGGCCTCCATGTGAACCGAAGAACCCAGAGAATGGAGCCAGGTTCAGATGGGGGGTGATCCTCTGCTGAATAGGGGAAACCCAGGTTTTCAGGGGGGGATATGAAAAGTTTTTTAAAATGAGGGTAGGAAGAAGAGAAAGGGGAGTAGGATCTACTGCTACATGAGCCAGGCAGGTGGGTGGGCAGACAGGCAAAAGGAAAGGGAGGAGCCAGAGCCACTGACACTGCTGCATGGGTTGAATCACTCACCCTGTTCATTTTAATCAGTGAACTGAAAACAGTGTTAGTTGGTATTTGTGAAACAGTAACATTCAGTATTGGTTTGTAGAGAATTTTAATTGAGGACCTTTATCATCCCAGTGGGAAACACACTTGCCAGCAGGCAGACACAGGCTCAGGGGTTTAACTGATACGGAACCTTAGTTTGAATCTGAATCATAGCAAGACTACCATTAGTGGATTGAATGCCTTTGTCCCTCCCATGTGAGTGACATTTTGCTCCTGTGAGAATTCTATCAATCCTTCCCTTCTATTGCAGGCCCCCTTGTGTTCCTGGGGAGGGTCTACCAATCTGCGGGGAGTAGGATTTGGTGGAACACAGGAAGCTATAATGGGAAAAGGGAAGTAAGAAAGTCCTTGTGGTTTCAACCTGAGGGCTATAAACTAAATGTGCTGCAAGTCAGTCATTTTATTTTTACAATTTCATTTTGGAATTTATATCCCACCACACACCACTAGGAAAGTTATTCCAGCAAGCAGGATTTCTGGAAGTTTAAATCCCTTTTCATTCTCTCTTTCTATTGCATTTCTTCCATTTGGTCTAATGGGGGAAATCCTAACGTTGTCTTACTTTTAAATCCAAGGAAACACACACATACATATACAGACAGTGTAGCATGTCATATGAGTCTTCAGGGGCCAGAAACTGAAATTGCTTAACATTGAAGGAATGATGAAGGTGGGCTGTAGCAATTCAAGACGTTGACTTCACCATAAATTACAGAAATTTGGGGGTGTGAAACATTAATTTCTGGGGCGGGGAGGGCAGGGTATAAATCTAACAAATAAATAAATAAATAAATAAATATTGACACATTATCTAGATGGTTAGATAACCATGTGGAAGAAGACAGTAGAGGAGTAATGGTTCCAGAGCCAAAAAATTTCACATGAAGAACAAAATTAAGAAGGTCATTCTAGCTCTTACTTTTTTCAAGTTCTTCTGAATACCATTAAGCAACAGAGATGACTTCACTTGATTTACAATGCCATGCTTGGAACAGGGATTTAGAATGTTACAGTTAAAACATCTTCAAATGAAAGCCACTTGGTCACTGCCGGAACTATAGAGGCAGAAATAGCTGCTTGTTTTCATTTAATGTTTCTGTGACAATATTAATACAATTGATTCCCCCCCCCCCCCCGTCAGAATAACGAGGCAGACAATGGTTTGGAATCAAACAAGGGCCACTTTATTAACTATTTAGAGGAGCTGTAAATTGAGTGGCAAGCAGTGTTCCCTCTAAGCTGAGTTATTGTAGAGCTAGCTCACAGTTTTTTAGCCTCTGGCTCACACATTTTTGTCTTCGCTCAGGAAGGAGGGCTCCAGCGCAAACGGATTTATGCAGCAGCCAAACTGCTCACTCACAACATTAATGCCGGTCACTCAGCAAGTAGAATTTTTGCTCACAAGACTCCACAGCTTAGCGGGAGCATTGGTGGCAAGGGCAAGCTAAGCAGGTGCAGAACAGGCAAGGGAGGTGTCAATCCAGCCAATTTCTTTGCCTAACATGGGGGCGAGCCACCAGCCTCGGTCTTGAGCCCCCCAATCTGTCTCGTGACCGGCAGCCCAGCCCACTGGTTGCCACCCAGGAGTGTCTACCAAGGCACGGCAGCTCCTCCCTGCCGTGCAGCTTGCAGGGAGGAGCCTACCTAAGAGGTTCCCAGAGGTGATCATCATTCCCAGCCCTGGGCCATAAAACCCGAATACTGTTCCTGATGACCCCTTTGTTCCCAACCAGGAAATGGCTTAAGGTGCTCATCGGTTCTGCTTTCTTATCCACACTCCTCTGCCATCTGCAAGGCCAATGTGACCATCCCTTGCTGCAAATCATCCAAAAACAGATCATTACCCTTGTTTGATAGATGAATCCCGTCATCCCTGTACAGGTCTCACAACACAACCCATATGCCAGGGTGAGGCAAATATTGGCCCAAGCCACCCTCCATAGCCTTCTTCATCTGTCGGTTAGCCTTATGTCATGCACAATCAAGGCACCGAGAATCCCCGATGCTATGCCATACCTGCTGGTGCAGCATAGCAGACCAAATGATCTGGACGCCAGGCCAACTTGCAAGGTCTGCCTTGGCCTGAATGACCAGGGCCTTGCCCTTCTTCAAACCTAAGTCATTACCACCTAGGTGCACAACCAAAACATGTGGAGGAGGCACCTGCCTCTCATCCAACAACAAGGGAAGGAGGCCGGGCCATCTCATGCCCCTCCTACCCAACCATTCAACCATTGTCCACTCACTAAGCCTAACTGAGAACCGATGGGTATCCTCCTGGCTGGGTGAGCAGCCCAAAAAACCATGCTGTGGCCACAGACAGTTACACTTCATCTCACCTGACGGCCGTCAGCACCTGAAAAAAGAACTGCATCAATAACTGAAATCCACTTAAAACTTCCATTTCCACACATAGCCCCTATAGCAACATGATCACCTATGGCCTATGTTACAGATCTCCAAACTAGAGTATCCCATGGCTGCCAAGGTGGATGCATCCCCAATTCTGAAGGAGTGGGTACCAAAAAGAAATTCCCCCAAACCCAGCTGCACCAATGCTTTTTGAGTTAATGACCAAAGTTTGTCCAGGTCATTAACTCAAAAAGCATTGGTGCAGCTGGGTTTGGGGGAATTTCTTTTTGGTATCTTTTGAAACCCTACAAGCTCTAAACATTAAGCTAACAAACTGGGAGAAAATTCAATTAAAATCAAGATTCACCAAGGACAAAATAAGGAATTTTGTAAAAACAAAGTCGGAATTAGATAAAATTTGGCTGTCTTCAGCAGATAAACTGAGACAAAAACTGTATAACTTCCTTCTAAACGAAGAAATGAAGGAAGAAACAATACAACCATGTATGAGGTTGTGGATGAAAGATTTGGGTTATAACATAAATGTGGAGAAATGGGCTAAAATGTGGAAATCAACAAAATTATTAAGGGCCACATCCTACAAAGAAAACATTTTTAAAATGCTTTACAGGTGGAACTGGTCACCAGATAAAGTAGCAAAATGTTATAAAATGTTTCAGAGAACTGCTGGAGGTGCATTTGGTGGAGGTGTGAGAAGCTGGCTAAATTTTGGAAAACCATACAGCAACTAATAGTAGAAATAGTAGAAATAGATCTGAAGCTAGAACCAGAAATATATCTGCTTAATATGTTGCCAGAAGGGATTAAATATAACGATTTGTGTGTGATACTGTATATACGCACTATTTCTAGAATTCTTTTAGCTAAATGCTGGAAATCAGAAAAAATACCAGGTAGAGAAGAGTTGATTACAAAAATTATGGAAATTAAAGAAATGGATAAACTAAATATGATACTCTTGGCAAAAGAAGAAAATGTGTTTAAAAAAAGATGGCAGAAACTAGATAGATGAATGGAAAAAATGTGTAAAGAATCTCCAAAGTAGACTCTGTATTAAGATTTTGCTTTTTGAAATTTTGTTTTGGAAAATAGATAAACTATTTTTTAAAAAAAGAAATTTTGCACTCTTTAATATAGGGATGTTTTGGGCCAAAAATAGGAATCTTTGTAATATATTCATTTTTATCGTTGCAATTTTGCCCATAAAAGATAATGGTATTCTATTCCATCTCAAAATATCATTTTTAATATCTTCTAACAACTTATAATAATTATCATCTATTAAAGAGCTACATTTGTTAGTTAGATAAGCTCCCAAGTATTTCACTTTTTCACAATCTCCATGGACGTCATTTTTTGAATTTCTTGTGCAGTACCCGGTTGACAGTTTTTTAATAAGAGGGTTTTTTTGTTTTTAAATTTATCTTAAGTCCAGCTACTAGACCGTATGCTTTAATTGCTTCCATCAAAAAGTTAATAGATTTTTTAGGATTCTCCACTATAAATAGAAGATCATCTGCGAATGCCATTAGTTTAAATTCCTCCCATTCTTATTTTTAAGCCATTTATCTGTTCATTGTTTCTTATCAAATTATTTAATTATTCTAGTGCAAAGATAAATAACAATGGAGATAGTGGGCAACCCTGTCTCGAGCCTTTCTGTATTTCTATATTGTTTGTTAAATCTCCATTTACTAGAACTTTGTGTTGAATATATTGCCTTTATCATAGTTAAAAATTGATTTCCACATTCTGCTACATCTAGCTTCTGTAACAAGAAATTCCAGGATAGGTTATCAAAAGCTTTTTCGGCATCAAGAAACATCAGTAGTCTCTTTTTCAGGATGTGATTCATAGTATTCTAATACATCAATAACTATGCACAAATTATTTTTTATTTGTCTCTTCGGCAAGAATCCCATCTGGTCCTGGTGTATTGTTTGTGATAATACCATTTTCAATCTGTGTGCTAGTATATTAGCAAATATTTTATAGTCCGTATTTAAAAGAGATATAGGTCTGTAGTTTTTAATTTCACCTCCTTCCAAGTTTGGTTTGGGTATTAGTGTAATTAGTGCATGATTTTAAGAGTCAGGTGTCTTTTCTGATTTTCCTGTTTTTTGGAACAAGTCTTTTAAAGGTACATCTAGCTGTTCCTGAAATAGCTGATAAAATTCCACAGGAATACCATCTGGACTCGGTGTGTGTGTGTGTGGGGGGGGGTTTGTCTCTTAACTGCTTTTACAATCTCGCACATTGTAATTGTTTCATTCAAAAAAAATTATGCTGATCGTTAAATTTAGTAAAGTTCCCTTTTTCCTAGATATTCTTTAATTTGTTGTTCTTCCTGATGTTCTTGGTAATATAACTCTTTATAATACCCTTCCACTATACTTTTAAGTTCTTGTATCTTACATTTTTCTTCCCCTTTTTCATATTTTAGTTTTATGATAGTACGTTTTTCTCTTTCTTTCCGGAGATTATAAGCTAACCGCCTATTAGGTTTATTTATATTTTCAAAATAATATTGTTTAGGGAACTCAATTTGTCTTGCTATTTCGTTATTCAAAAGTATATTCAAATTGTGATGAAGGAGATGCAATTTGAATTTATGATCTATAGCGTCTGTAGCATTTTTCAATTTAATTTCTTGTATTTTTATTTGCTCCACTAATATCATGTTTATTTCTTGTTGTTCCTTCCTTTATTCTTGTACTCGAATCTCATTAAAATCTGATAGGTAGTTTTATTTGGTTTTTTCTTCCCTTCTTTAGTAGCAGCTTCTTTACTTTTCTCTTTTTCTTGTTCTGAAGTTTCCTCCTCTGAGTCCCTATTTTCCTCTCTCTCCTCTTCTTCTTCTTCCTCTTTTTGAAATCTCAGGTCTTCTCCATATTTCTCAAGAAAGTATTCATTTTAAATGTTGAATCTATCCTTTGCCTTCTACTGTCATAAGTAAAACCTACCCCTTCTGGAACCAAGCCATCTAAAGACAATTCCATTATTTCTCAAAAGATTTGTCAATTTTAAGCAAGGAGCTCTTAAGTAAGGAGTATTTTTTAAGTAAGGAGCTCTTTGTCAATTTTAAGTAAGGAGAGCCAGTTTGGTGTAGTGGTTAAGTGTGCGGACTCTAATCTGGGAGAACCGGGTTTGATTCCCCACTCCTCCACTTGCACCTGCTGATGTGACCTTGGGTCAGTCACAAACTCTGGCACAGCTGTCCTTGAAAAAGAGCAGTTTCTGTCAGAATTCTCTTAGCCCTACTCACCTCAGGGAGTCTGTTGTGGGGAGGGGAAGGGAAAGGAGTTTGTAAGCTGCTCTGAGACTCCAAGTGAAGGGCGGGGTATAAATCCAACTTCTTCTTCTTCTTCTTCTTCTTCTTCTTCTTCTTCTTCTTCTTCTTCTTCTTCTTCTTCTTCTCTCCCTTACTCTCCAAGGGACTTCATTTAAAAATTTAATTTCTTCTCCTTGAATGGTAACTTTATTTTCATATGTGGCTTTGAGTATTTTCTCTTTCATGTCTTTCCTGTAAAATTTAATGTGTGCCTCTCTGGGAACTTTGTGTTTCTTTGCATATGATGAATTTCTCCTGTATATGTCTTCAATATTATTCTTTATTTCTTCTTTCGTAGCTACTTGTAGCTGTTCTGATAGATTTTGCGCCAATTCTTCAAGTTTTTTTCTATATTCTCTGGAATATTTTGGCACCTTATTATTAGTGTTGCCTTATCCATTTCAAAATTTATGAGAGTGTCCTCCATTCTTTCGTTTTTAGCTTTTAATTCCAAAACTTCGAAATCTAAGTCTTGTAATTTTTCTTTAAATTTTTCCTGCTTGAAGGACATTTTCATAATTTCTTGTTTATTATCCAATATCTGTTTCTTAATCTCTTGTGTTTGTTTTAATTTGGGTTGTTATTTCATCCATTTTATTTGTTAGGGGTTCTATTTCATTTTTAATTAAAGTAGGCAAGGTCATTTCAACTGTTTGTTTAATTGCTTGGGTAACACTTTCTTGGATCATTTTATTCAGTTCTTTCATAGTGGCCTGGGGTATATTCATGTTGCTGAATTTAAGTTGACTTATGTTTCCTGGCTGCCCTGGTGAAGGTATTGATGCCTTTCTACTAGCAGAGAAACCTGTAGCCATAGAGTATGATCCTATTTATTTATTTTCTATTATCTTCCCCTGTTTTAATTATAGTTTCTTTATATTTTTAATTTTTTAGTTTTCTCCCTCCTACTCCTTTTATTAATATTTTATTTATTTATTTTTGGGTTTTAAGATCTTATTTGGCTATTTTTAATATTTGCTTCCTTCTCTCTCTTCCTTTATATTTATTTATTTCTTTACTTTATCTCCAAACAATGTCCACTTGATCTATCCGACAGCTTTCTTCCTATTTCTCTTTTATCAATCTGTTCTTAGCATCTCGTGCAGCGCCCACACACGTAATGTAATCCAGCCGCTTCTGCTTTTTTCCTCTCCCACCTGACTCTGTTCGGCTCCCGTCACTGACATTTCATGTCGCTCCTCTGCACCCGCCTTTCAGCTCCTGGCTCCTGTCGCTGCCACATCACCAGCTCTTTTTTCAGCCACATCCAATTTTCTCCTCTGCTCTCGCCTTTCTCCGCACAGCTCTGGTCACTATCGTTTCACATCACTCTTCCACACCCGCCTTCCTCCTCTCGACTCCTGTTGCTGCCACTGCCACGTCAGTCTGCCGCCGCCTCTGCGTCTCGCCTCGATATGCCTCGTCACTCACCACTCAGTTTAAAGACATAGCCACATATATTGGAGAGAAAAGGGAAAAAAAACACCAAAACCTTTTTTAAAAATATTTTTTATTAATTTTCCAAACACCCACTCCCAACCTTCATAACAGAACATAACATAAAATACTGATCAATTAACACAGACGAGCATACAGCCTAATGTTTTTTCTCTTGCTGATTTCCTAATCTCCACTTATCCTTTTTGTTTAATATTCCATTCAAATAACTTTTTCCATTTTTTGATAATTATCTCCTTGTCTTTCCCTTTTAACACATTTGACAATTTATCCATTTCAGCGACTTCCAGCCATTTCTGAGCTACCTCCAGCTTTCCTGGAGTCCTTTCTGTTTTCCAATACTTGGCATAGCAAATTCTAGCCGCTGTAATACAATATAACAACAGACTTTTCCCTTCCTTCCCTCCTATTTCTGGTATCATATTTAATAGAAGGATTTCAGGTTGTAAAGGTACCTCTATTTCCAACACCTCTACTAACATTTTCTTAACCTTCTCCCAATAATCCCTAGCTTTTGCACAAGTCCACCACATGTGGAAGTATGTACCAATGTTTTGCTGACATTTCCAACAAATATTTGTCGCAGACTTAGAAAACTTTGCCAGTCGCGAGGGGTATAAATACCACCTATGTGCTACCTTAAAGATATTTTCTTTGAAAGACGAGGCCCTCGTGATTTTCAAATTAGTCTCCCAAACTTTCATCCATTTACGTTGGTCTATCGTAAAACCTAGATCTTTATTCCATGCTCTTAAACTGGCCCATACTACATCTTCTTGTAGTTTCCCCTCTAATAAGATATTATATAATCTTTTTATCAATTGTGTTTCTAGTGTAAGCCATATCTTGTCTAAGTCAGTTGGTTCTCTATAAAAACCAATTCTCGCATCTTCCTTAAATCTAGCTTTCAGTTGCATAATCTGTAGCCAGGACATTTCTATTTCTTGGTTTTTCAAAGTATCTATTGATTTTAAATTATTCGTAGTGTCCAACAGGTTCTCATAGGTACACTTTCCGCCTTGTGTATATAAGGACGGAATCTCTAAAGCCTCCAGGGGGGCTACCCATCTGGGAACCTTCTTATAATACTGCGTTTTAATCTCCCTCCAAATTTTTATCAGAGATCCTCTCATATAATGCCGTTCAAAATACTTCTTTTCTTTGTCATACCAAAGAGTAGCATGCCATCCTTGCGGAAGATCGAAACCTTCTAATTTGAGGAGTCTAGTATTGGAGAGAGTTGCCCATTCTTTTACCCATAGTAAAACCGCCGCCTTGTAATATAGCTCCCACACTGGGAATGCAAAGCCACCTAACTCTTTCTTGGTCTGCAGCAGTTGCAATTTAAGTCTCGGTTTCCTTTTTTGCCAGATAAATGTCAAGCAGCTTTTATTTAACTCCTTAAAGAATACCTGGTTCCTCAAGATAGGTATTGTTTGGAATAAAAATATTACTTTCGGGAGAATTGCCATTTTAATCGTGGCAATTCTACCTAATAGTGACAATTGTAAACCGCTCCAATTTTCTAGGTCTTTTTTAATTTCCATCAGTAAGTTCTTATAGTTATCCTTATATAAAGAGCAGCACTTATTCGTTATCCAGATTCCTAGGTACTTAATTTTTTTTTGTTATTAGAAACCCTGTTTCTTCTTGTAGTCTCTTTTCAACCTCTTTAGAACAGTTCTTTGTTATTATTTTAGATTTTTGGTGATTTACTTTTAATCCTGCCACTTGACCGTATATCTGTAGTGTATATAGGAGTTGCGCGCAAGATGTCAAAGGGTCCTCTAGTACCAACACCAAATCATCGGCGTATGACAAGACTTTAAATGATTCTCCTTTCACGTTTAAACCTTTAATTAAATAGTCTGCCCTTATCATGTCATTAAGTTGTTCTATCGCAAAGATAAACAATAAGGGGGACAGCGGGCATCCTTGCCTTGTCCCCTTTAGTATTTGTATCTTACTGGTTAGATAGCCATTAAAAATTATTTTGGCCTCTTGTTTTTCCCACCAAAACCTTTTGTAGTCTCAAACTCTAAATCAGCTTCAATCACTTTCCCCCATCCCCCTTTACTCTACTTTATTTTTACTAGCCACTTAACCATCTTTATTTTTACTAGCCGCTTATCCATCTCAGTTAGTTTTCTAATGGAGGACCCGCTTTTTTATCCGGCAAGAAGCCTGCCCCTCCTTGGGACTTAACTATGGTGAGTTTCAATTAAATATACTTAGCTTGTGTTGCTGACTTCGGATTATAGGGTTGTTTCTTTCCAACTCTGTGGAATCCTCTGGGCTCCTCTTGTGCTCGTCGTGACTTGAAAGTCTCGTCCGGGCTCCTATTCACCTTCTTGTTTCAGGACACCTAGCTAAGCCAGAAGGAAGGCCTCAAAACCTGGCCAAATAGCCTAGTGAACTGGCTATAAAGGATGTGGGGTGAAGCCACTCATTGTACTGGGCCCCCACCCCCAGGAATGGCCCTATGGACAGTTACTGCCAATGCCCTGCTGCTGCTAAGCAGCCACAACCTACTGCTGCCCAAGCCTGCCACCTTCATGCTGCTCCACTGCCCTGTCCAGATCCTCTTTAGCTGTACCTGGCCGCAACCACCAAGTCAAACCCATCAAGGCCTGCCATGGACGCTGGTCTGTCCGTCGTGCCCTGTGCTTCTGTGGGCCCATGCCATTGATGCCACTTTGCCACTGAGTTCTGCAGGCCACCACCACCGATCTCCAAGCCTGTGCCCTGTCCCGCTCTGCTGCCAGTGTTGATGCTCTACCGATGCCCTGTACGCTGGGCCTTGTGTGTCTCTGCCACCACCGAAGCCTGGCCACCTGCTGACAATCCCCAAAAGGCCTTGGGCCTACCAGGTAGGCCCAGATGACCCAGCACTTCAATGTGCTTGGAGCTCTTCACAGTCCGAGCACCAGGCGATGACTGGTTTGGGTGGGAGCAGATCCTGGCCTATATAGGCTGGCTCCACCCCTGCCCACATTGTGACACATGGTTGCCGTTGTTGTCCTGTCCTCCTCCAGCATGACAAAATGGCCTACGCCCTCCAGTGGCCTTGCCAGGAGGGTTGGGAGCCCAATTGTTAACAGACTGAAAATATTAGACATCCTAACACCGAAGTGTAAAATTAGTTTTTCTGATATTAAATCAGTTAAACTGTTGAAAATTGAGTTCAATGACTATTACTGAAATTTGGGATGGAATCCTAAAACCATTCTGTGAACTGCTTAGGACAGCACCAAACCCCATGCCAGTATAATCCAAAAATGCACTAGTACAGCACCCTGCAATGCCACACTAAACCCTGTGCAGAAGCCAGAAATGGGCCATGTCATCAGTGAGAAAATATAAATGTGCTCTCGTAAGTATGTTCTTCCTTGTATCTATATCTTTGTCCTCCCATGCATTGCAAAAAACTGCTCCTTTGGGATCTGAAATCTTGCCTGAGAGACTTCATAGGCTTTCCCTCACAAGTGAAATGTACCAGCAGTGTGCAACATGGTTGGATTGGCCACATTTCCTTCCTTTTGTCAAAGAAGGATGCATTTGAAGGACAAGATTTTCGAACAGTCTTCTGTGGAGATCCCAAGAGTGTAGCAGTTTTATGGCTTCTGCTGGTCACTCCCTGTTTCCTTCATTCCTTTCCTTTCAAAATGCATTGGCTGGCTGCTTCCATGTATGGCTGACATGAAGGCATTTTTGACATACCATTCCATAATTGGTGAATGTGAGCAGTGTCACTATAGACTTTTGTACAGTTACAATGCCCTAGCTCCTTGGTTGTGTCTTTTTAAGAAATTTTTTTTCTATATACTGAAAGGGCATTAGCAATTGTGGCACTGTGCCAGCACTGGGTGATACGTTGGCATCTGGGATGACGACGACGACGACGATGATGATGATGATGATGGAGGCAGGGCTCTTACACTTTACCATGTGTTTAATAGAAGACGCCTCTGGTTTACACTTGAAACAATTAAGAGATGTTGTTTAGAAATTTGGACTGAAGGGTAATTGATATGCTGATGATATGCAATCCTGTTTCTTTACAGAAGAATCAAGTAAGGTGATGGGTGTTCTGGGGAGTGGTTTGGGGAGTGGTGTGGGGGGGAGAGTCAAGGGACTGAGATTTAAGGCATCTATAAGAATGGGGCTGACCCTGACAATCAATAGTTTATCAATTAGATAAGGAAAGCAGTTTATTATTTATCTAAGAGTATAATGCTGGTTAAATACTGGTGCACCTGGTCATTTTATGTCGTATTGTGCGATCACTTTCCTTCAATATTTCTCATCCCAACAACACCTCTCAATTCTTGGTTATACATTCAGCTGAGAGAGCTATTGTTTCCTTATACTAAGGACAGTTTTAACAGTAGTAGTCCCAAGCAGTTTTCTTTCTATCACCATGTGTCTTTCTTCCTAACTTTCATGGAGCATATGCTTACTAAAGTACCAATGTGATAATATATTGTTCTGTCTCAAAGGAAAGCGTTCTAAAGTTGTTCAGATGGGCAGTCCTGCTTTAGATATAGTGTTTGATAAGCCATAGTAGTAACAGCTACACAAAGGAAAAGTTAGTGTTGTTGATTTCAAATGCAAGACTAGGAAGTCAATGTTGTTGTTGTTCAGTCGCACAGTCGAGTCCGACTCTTCGCGACCCCATGGACCAGGTCACGCCAGGCCTTCCTGTCTTCTGCCGCCCTCTGAAGTTGGCTCAATTTCATGTTTGTTGAATCTATGACACTGTCTAACCATCTCATCCTTTGCCGTCCCCGTCTTCTTTGACCTTCAATCTTTCCCAGCATCAGGGTCTTCTCCAGGGAGTGCTCCCTTCTCATTTGGTGGCCAAAGTATTCGAGCTTCATTATCTGGCCTTCCAGGGAACAGTCAGGGTTGATTTCTTTTAGGATTGACTGATTTGATCTTCTTGCAGTCCAAGAGACTCTCAAGAGTCTTCTCCAGCACCATAGTTCAAAAGAATCTATTCTTCGGCGCTCAGCCTTCCTTATAGTCCAAGTCTCGTAGCCATACATGACTACTGGGAATATCATTGCTTTGACCATGCGAACTTTTGTTGGCAGGGTGATGTCTCTACTTTTTATCATGCTGTTTAGGTTCGCCATCACTTTCCTCCCAAGGAGCAGGCGTCTTTTAATTTCATGGCTGCTGTCACAGTCTGCTGTGATCTGGGATCCCAGGAACGTGAAGTCTGTCACTACTTCCCCTTCTATTTGCCAAGGAGTGATGGGGCTGGATGCCATGATCTTAGTTTTTTTGATGTTGAGCTTCAAGCCCACTTTTGCGCTCTCCTCTTTTACCCTGAGCAAGAGGCTCTTTAGGTCCTCTTCACTTTCTGCCATTAGAGTGGTATCGTCTGCATATCTGAGGTTGTTGATCTTTTCCCCAGCAATCTTAATTCCCGCTTGTGATTCATCCAGGCCAGCATTTCGCATGATGTACTCTGCATATATATTAAATAAGCAAGGTGACAATATACATCCTTGTCGTACTCCTTTTCCTATGCTAAACCAATCAGTTGTTCCATATCCGGTTCTAACTGTTGCTTCTTGACCCTTATACAGATTTCTCAAGAGACATGTGAGGTGATCTGGTACTCCCATCTCTTTAAGGACCTGCCATAGTTTGTTGTGATCCACACAGTCAAAGGCTTTAGCATAGTCAATGAAGCAGAAGTAGATGTTTTTCTGGTACTCTCTTGATTTCTCCATAATCCAGTGAATGTTGGCAATTTGATCTCTAGTTCCTCTACCTCTTCGAAACCCAGCTTGTACTTCTGGCAGTTCTCTATTCAGGTACTGTTGAAGCCTAGCTTGTAGCATCTTGAGCATGACCTTGCTAGCGTGTGATATGAGTGCAATTGTGCGATAGTGTGAACATTCCTTGGCATTGCCCTTCTTTGGGATTGGAATGTATACTGACCTTTTCCAATCCTGCGGCCACTGTTGCATTTTCCAAATTTGCTGGCAAATTGAGTGCAGCACTTTAACAGCATCATCTTTTAAGACTTTGAATAGCTTAGCTGGGATACCATCACCTCCACTAGCTTTGTTGTTAGTAATGCTTTCTAAGGCCCATTTAACTTCACGTTCCAGAATATCTGGCTCAAGGTCAGTGATTATACCGTCGTGGTTGTCAAGGACATCGAGGTCTTTCTTGTATAGTTCTTCTGTGTATTCTTGCCATCTCTTCCTAATCTCTTCTGCTTCTGTTAGGTCCCTACCGTCAATAGAACAAGTTAAATTCTATAGATAGAATCTTCTAAAAACAGATTCAATGAAACAAATTCTTATGTTATTATGAATGTATTCATTTGAACAACTATCCTTGTAATGTGGTTATTAATATGACACAGAAATAAAAAATATTTTATTATGCTTCTAATTTGTGTGTGTGCTCATACACTTGTTAAGGTTCCCTATACTGATGAAGGCTGCATTTACATTCTTCTTCCTTGCTGTAATACTTGTAATGCTATAGGATTAACATGTATCATATATACAGCTATGTCATATTTCCATTAATATAAAGGAAAGGAGAATCTAGTGGCAAAGTTAGCATAGATTCCAGCTACAGCAACCTCTCAGGAATACCCTACTATTACTTACCCTTGGATCTGACTGAAGATTATCCTATGCAGAGTGTCTCCAGTCTAAATTAACTGAAATCAATGGGCTTCCGCATGTGAGTGTGTGTGTGTGTGTTAAGTGCTGTCAAGTCACTTCTGAGATGTCAACCCTATGAATTTACATTCTCCAAAATGTCCCGTCATTAATAGCCTTGCTCAGCCTTTTTGCTCCTATCCTACCGCCTAGTAGATATGCACTGGCAAAAGTCTGAGACTACAAGGGATCATGTGGAATGCACAACACACACCAAGGATGCCACTGAATTTCACAAGCTTGCTGGTTTGACATTTTCCGTAAAATGTCCCTGTTTTTCAACATCATTTTTATGTCACTAAACCAGCATTTTACAACATCAGTATAAGAGTCATGGCATGGGTTAGGGTTAAAAGAATTATAGTATTAAAATGCATAAAAGAAACAAATCCTCAGTACCAGTAACTAAAATGATCAGACCAAATTTGTCTACAATGACAACATGCAGGACAAAAGAAATGGGGGGGGGGATCTACTTTCATCTCTAACACAAACAAGGATTGCCTACATGCAATGCTTTCAGGATCTCAATCAAGATGCTGTGATGGCATAAGCTGTTTTTGCAATGGGATGACAAGAGAAAGAAAGACTCATACTCTGTCTCCTTAGTACTGTATTGAAGCACCATCTAAACTTCAAAACGTCAAAGTAAAAACTAATGCCTACCTATAGGTAAAACACAGATATAGCAAATACCGTTTAATATACAAGGGCTACAATCCAGTTGATTTCAATTGGCACAAGTCAGCTGAACTCAGGTTAGAACTGTGACCAATAAACACATATCTTTCGAAGTGTGTGTATGTGTGTTCTGTGATACAAAATGTATTAAAGTGAAACTGAATTGCCCTTTTGACCTCAGACATCTTAACATATATAGTTAAATATTTATGAAATATCGGAATTTGATAGTCACTATAACAGTTCCTCTATTTTAACTGTTATCTGATTAGTGGAACAATGCTGAATCCATACCTGATTGAAAAGTGAAATATTATTCTTTCCTGTTTTTTAAAAAAGATGTAAGCTTGTTCTACTTTTTTGCCTCCCCCCACCCCCAGTCAATGTATTGAAGATAGTCCTGATCTTCATAAATAAATGAGTTATAAAATGCATTTTCTTCAGTTTTTGTCATATCATAACAGAATAGCAATTTTATTTTTAATCAAGCCGTCATGCAGAAATCATGAAACTTATAATGCCACAAAATCCACATAACCTACTACGTACAGTTTGTGTCTTGCTTTAATTCAGTGGATTGTCTGCTGTGTTTTGTTTTCTGTAGATGGAACTTGGAGGGCACACTAGAGAACAATTTATGCATGAGACGCAGAATTTTAAATGAACATGCCCTTTAATGACTCCTTCGGCCCAAGCAGACATTTAAAAAGTGATACCGAAACCAAGAAAAATTACTTAAAGGATCAGTTACATTTAAAGCAATGGAATCAATAACAATATTTTCCCCAGGCTTCTTTCCCTCTGATAAGCAAAAATCTTTACTTAAGTTAAACGCCACATTAAAATTTAATCACAATCTGTGTGCGAGAGCTAATGACAATTTCTGGACATCTGTCTTCTGCTTTGTTTAAGTCTTGTATTCCTTCTGTTTAATTCTTGCCTTTGAATCGGCACACCATAATTACGTTTTATTGTAGTTCTAAAACTCTGCTAGAGTATGTGACTTTGTTGCCCTTTGGAAAACCTATGGCTTATGAATTTTCTTCTCACACATGCATAAATTGGTGCCAAGAAGATGATGGCAAGTCTGACAGCATAGAAGGGGAAAGAGATTATACTAAAGCAGTAAAGAGAATTGTTATTGGTTTCCTGACTTAAGATCACCTCAATACCTTAGTGATAGATAATGTTTTCCCCCAGAATGTTGTAGTGATTTTATAGAGTTCAAATCAAAAGGAGTCATTTTACAGACAGTGTGTATGAACTACTTGGTCCTTAAGTGATGCTTTGTTACACACAAGGCTTTGTTACCCCCCAAACACACAGTTGTTCTGCTTGGGAAAAGAATCCCACTGAAGATAATTACATTTATGTATGTTTCTGAAAACTTCTGCTATTGAAGAAAAAATAAATACTAAAATGTTAAGATGTGGCACTTGGTCATTGAGGAAAGTGATTTTATAGGCACAACGACAGCAATTACTATCGTCCCTTGGTTCCTATCTTTGCCTCAGCGGAGGAGAATAAAGATTATCTTACACTGAACTTCCTCTGATTACAGCTCCATTCTCCAATCACCTAATATGACTGTGGAGACTTGCAGTAAGAATGTAGTATTTATTATTGCACAACTATTTAGGAGAATCAATATGGTCAATGTTAGGTTGTGCATTTAAGTTCCAAAGGTTCAGAGAACAGACATGGTGATCATACTAAAGCATCTTGTGGTAAAACAGTTTTTATTCTGTTTCAATGGGCTTAAGTCAATCAATAAGGTTAACTACATTTGCCCCAATTAGAGTCAATAAAATTTGCCCATGTTCCGTATCAAGACATAGCATACATGCTTGTATTTACTTTTTGTCCCATTGTCAATTCATTGCTAATTAATCCAAAACCTTTTAGGGATGAATATATAACCATCAATGTATGCATTAAAAATACCGTGTCCCTTTGTAGCAGATTGCAGATTTTGGAGGAATTCAAGTACCCTTATACTGTGTCAATTAAAAGAGAAGCTGAAATATTCAAATATGCCCACAATATGTCCAAATATATTTCCAATATGTCCAAATGTGTGCACAATATTACTGACTACTGCATATTTTAGCATATAGTATGTTGAACATGTACACCTTGCATGACTATTATGAAGCAGCCAATATATTTCATTATAAAGTATTGTTTATCAAGTAGGCTAAACACCGAACATGCATGTATTATGTGTTTTGTTTCTCATATATCATGTGTCTTATACCTTTATCTAGATGAATAGTAATGCATGCCAAGGAAGGGTTGGTTTTTTTACTTTGGTACAATCTTTCAAGTGACTCTTCTAATTCTTTTTCTTAGCAATGACCTTTTTTATAAGTTCATATTTTTTACAAAAAATTACTTTGATACAATCTTTCGAGTGACTATTCTAATTCTTTTTAGGGATTACTTTTATTTAAAATTTATAATTTTACAAAATTCACTATCTTTCTGTCTTGTAAAAAATATATTATTTCTTACCAATACTTCATAGAGGGATGAAATCTGTAGTTTTGTTGTTTGTGAGAGCTTATTTTTCCCCAACAATTTCACACTTTACACTATCAGCCATCAGTCTTTCCAGATATAGGCATATGCAAGTGAGTCTAAAATATAGTCACATTTAAATTGTATTGTTTTTGAAAACTTTTTTTTTCATTTTGGTACATCCTGTGCTTTCTCTGCTGTCTCCAATTTGCAAAATCTTTGCTTTTCTCCTTCGTGCTTTATCTAAATCATGTTATCAGTTTACAGTTTCCAACATAAAAACACAAACATCTAAGTTAAAATGATATATGAACACAAATATCGTCTACTTCTTGTCCTTTGAAAAGAATTAAGTCAACTGCCTGTTCAAATGGTTATGCGAGCTGTCTACTTTTTCGAAAGCAAAAGCCAAATGAGTGGTTAAAAATATTACACATTTGAAAAATGCAAATAGGGTTATCCAAATATGCAGCCATATGTCCTCAATACACACACAGTTAAAAAAGAAATTTGTAAAGCTGTGCACCAAACAAGTATATTTAAAGGTGCTGGATGTTAATCGCCATGCCGTGTGTTCTCTGTGTTCACACGACATTATTTAAAAGGGTATACTTTTTAACTTATAATAAACATGCCACTGACTATTAGAATCTAAACACAGACTTCTAACAGATTTCAGCTACTGAAGCGTCATTTTCTTGCAAAGAGCTGCACAAATGCCATCATCTGGGAGTTTAGCGCACTCCTTTGGATGCTAACATAAATTAGTTCATGTAATTTATGCTGCAAAGTTTGTCTAACCTTTAAGCAACTTTGCTCCACTGATCACAGCATCAATAACAATAGGGGATATGAGGGCAAATCCAAGTGGTTAAACTCCTAACAGGAAAATATCAATTAATCTTTCTCAATAGAGTTGAAGTATGGGTAATCCTCTCATTAAATTGTTTGAACTTTTCTCCCAGTAAACAAAAGAGGAATAATGAGTGATGTGGTCTGACTTGTTTATATGAAGACTCTTCAAGAGGCTTAGGCTCGACTTCTCAGTGCAAGGTCCTTCTTAGTCACTTGTCACTAATTACCCCTTTTAAAGGCATTTGTGTCAGTTCAGAAACTCTAAAAGGAATCTATTCCCAGGTTCTATGATGAAGATGATAAATGCCATTATATTGTATTCAGAAATGCATGAACTTCATGGTGAGAAAGATAAGAATGCCATTTAAACCATGAATCGGCATTGAATCATATCTATATCCATATAGAGCGTTATTTTGGAAAATACTCATGTATGTGTATATATCAGTGTTTTCCAAAATAACCTATATTGTTATTTTTAAAAACCCTTCTGTCATTTTTTTAATATGAAAACCTTCCATCACATTTTCTGAGGTAAATTGTTAGTTGATTCACCATCTGAGTCACAAATTAGTTAGGCCAATTTAGTCTTCTAAATACATATTCTTTATATCAGGGTATATAAATATGTCTGGGATAGAGATTTATGGGGGGGGGGTGTTTGCTGATAAAGGATTTCTTTTAATGTATGTATAGAATTAGTTGTCCTACATCCCAAGAATGAGCAAAAGAATTAGTACAAGTAGCTTGTGCTTTTGGCATGTGGGTGCCCATGGCTCAGGCTGAGACCCTTGTGGATCAGGCAATGGTTTCCTCCACCATTAAGAATACTGATTAGAAAAGGAGACCACACCCTATTCCTGCAAGGTTTGATATTGCATGCTATAATTCAGATTAATGGAGGATAGATCTTGCTGTTAGATTAAGATACTGATATATCAAAATCAGGCTGAGATGTTCAGAGCCACCTAGTGGGCATCATCTGGATCTCCTAAATGGACTCTCCAGATTCAGTGACAAGATACTGCTGAATCCTAGTTGCTAGGGAGCAACAATGCAGTGGGCGGGGGTTTCATTCTCTAAGTATAGGATTCAGGGCAGGCATTCAGTTGCCCATTCTTGGAAACTGAATGTTGGACTAGATGGACCATTGATTAGATCCAGCAAGATTTTTCTTTTCAGTGGCCTTCCAGCAGTCACCTTAATCCCCAAATTAGGAAAACCACAAGACTCATTGGCATCCCAGTGGTGAGGTTTCTGAAACACAATTTTGTGAGCTCAAAGATCTCATTATGAAGAAAGATCTATGAGTAGTTTGTTCAAGAAAGAAGGCAATGTTGGTTTATAACACTCCTGTTGCACATGCCGAGGCCAATCTAATAGGTCTTAAAACTAAAAAAAAATGTAACAAATGATCTCTCATGTCCATACTTTATAGTAGAGATCCCCCAGAATTACAGTTCATCTGGAGATCAGTTCTCCTGGATTAAATAGATGCTTTGGAGAGTGGAATTTGTGGTATTGTAACCCACTGAGGTCCCTGTCCTTTCCAGGCTCCATTCCCAAATCTCCGGGAGTTTCCCAGCCTGGATCTAGCAACCCTCCCCCCGCCCATCTCCCACTGATGGCCTGGGAGGACCTGGGAATCCTACTTTATACTGAAAACCACACTGGTTTCCCATTTCCAAATTTATGAAGCCTTGCGAATTATCCAAACCTCCATTGCAATATGTAAATAATATCCTGCTTTAATTATAATAAACTAGCATATCTATTATCCTTATCTGTTATTCCCTGTCACAAAATTTTATGTGCTGGCAGATCAGTACTGAGAATCAGGAAGAATTGTCCTGTCCTTTTAAATATGACTACCATGCTTTACAAATTGCTGATCTCAGAGACTGGCTATACTGCTAGGTAGCTTGTTTGAACCAATGGTGGTTTGGCAGGGCTTTTAAAGCTCTTCCTCCTTGTTCGTAGTAGTAGTCTGGTGGGATACCTTGCTGTGCAGACATTTAAGACATTTATAAGGATAAACTAAGCAATACTTTTCTTCCAAAAGTTTGTAGCTTGGATAGTAAGAAGTGCAAGCAGATTTGTGTTTGAGGAATGTGACTTCCCCACCTCCTTTTCCCACCACAACCTTCAATGCCTCCCAAAATTGAGTCCCCCCCCCCTTTCACTACCATTCTTCCACTGAAATAGCTGCACCTCTGGCACTTCTGGCTTTTTCATCAAAGGATGAAATTCCTGTCCCTTCTTAAATATGTTTGAATTGTTATAATCAGTCTGAGGCTGACCCCAAAGGAACTGGCCTGAAGGTGATCTCATGATATTTTTATTCTGTAAGTATACCAGTATCCAGAGTGCTGAGGCAGGTGACGTAGCCACTGGGTTTCAGGGAGCAATTATTTGGGGAGTGTGAACTTATGCCTTGGTGTGTGTAGGCCTGATGACACTTGATTTAAAGAATTTTTTGAAAGTCAGAGTAAACAGTCAGTTAAAATGAGAGACTGAAAGATAAAGGAGCTTTGTCATTATTTCATCTTGTATGTCACTTCTGCTGAGGACAAGATGTTCTGCTCTCCTGTCACTTCCAGGACAGCTTCGTTTTGTCACTCTTGATGTGTATCTTGCCATGCTGTGCTAATCTCTTAGAAAATCTAAACTATTACTCACACACTCTGAGGAGGTACAGCAAATCTATAATTTAAAACCACTTGGTTATGCATCAGAACCCAAATGAAGACACTCGGTCCTTTTAACATTTCACTTGAAATGATTCGCTCACTGTTCAGGACACCAAAGGCATTTATGTGAAATATTTGAAGAATTCATTTCTTGTAGCATTGTTGGATGAGGGTATGCTTAAAAGGAACATTTAAGTAAAAAGCTTTGGTGTGCGTGTGTGCATCATTTTTGTCTTCATAAACAAAGATGGAAACTCTTTGCCTGTTATTTCTGATGGGCTAAAGCAAGAAATGTAAGAATAATCTGGTACAATAATCACTAATGTGGATTTCCTAAAAGCCCCTTTTTTGTAGAAACTCTGTGGAGTTCACATTACTTAAATTTGAATAATCAGCTGGAAGTCTAACACTCATTCCACCTGATCAGTGGTGATTGTTACTACTTTTTTCACCCCTGCCTCACTTTCACTGTACTCAGTGTGAGGAAAATAGTGCCACTTTATATGGAGTGAAACTAAATGTATCATACTAAGGGGAAGTATGGATGGAAAAATCAACTGAGGGAGAAAAGAAAATGGCACAGAGCATGTTCCAATTTTCAACAGACCATTGTGTCAAACCAGTCAAAGACACATGTATGGGTAAGGAAAAAAAAGACAAGGTAATGATTGTCAAACCTATGGTTGCATGATAAATTGGAATGTTTCCATTTAGTACACATTAATGGCAACATTTGACAGTGATTTCCGAGAGCATCCTAAAAGAAATGGCAGCCATAGCCCTCTCCTAACATCTCGGGGTGGCGTACATCAGTAAAAACATACTTATGTATTAGTTTAATAATTTAAGAATATTATATATTAGTTAGAATATTATATATTAGTTTAATAATTTAAGATGGCATTAAGCTACTGATTATGCCGCTGTCTGGGGGGGGGAGAGACAGGAGCTCCAGGCAGATGGCAAACCATTGCTGTCCTCAACCAGATGCCTGGTGGAACATCTCTGCCTTACAGGCCCTGTGGAATTGCATTAGATCCTGCAAGGCCCAGATGTTATTCAGCAGGTAATTTCACCAGGTTGCGGTCAGGGCAGAAAATGCCCTGTCCCTGGTTCTATTTGATCGATTGCCAACAACCTTGGCTCTGAAACCACTGAAGTGATCATTCTAGTTCCTCTCCTTCATTTTCATTACTCTGATGCCATATGACTTCCTGTAATGTGCCTGCCGATCAGTGGGTCCCATGCTCTGTAGCTCTTAAAAGGTTGCATATCACTGCCTTATGATACTTCTCACATGTACAGTTTCATAGAATTGTAGATTTGAAATGGGCTTTGTTCCAAACCCATTAACCTTATCTCTGCTTAATTATGCTTAACACATGAGGTTATATCTAGGGATATTACCAATCTTTGCACCCCCACTGTTTTAACTGAAAAATCCCTTTTTATTTGGAACAGAAGTATTTATTTTCATGCCATTTTCTGTTTCTTTCTGCTGATTTTTCCCTATTATATCTGTACAACTTTAATGTTATTTCTTGTGTAAGTTGCATAAAAATGGTGGGGGAAATGGCATAAAGAAACAGACAGGTCAGGAACACCAACAGCTAAAGTGGCTGAAACAGTAATGTTACATAAACTGGACCCAGAGAAGGGGAAATTAGCTTTTTAAAAAGGTTCCAGAAAGAAATAACACAGGACCTTGCAGGTCTGTGTATATTAGGGTCAATCTCAGTTGGAATACCAGGGGTCTTTTCATAGAAAAAGAGCGGCAGGAGCTATTAGCATAATAGCTAGGCTATTAGCATAATAGCTCATTAGCATATGCAATGCCCCCTGACATCACTGGAAGTGATGTCAGAAGGGGAAGCAAAAGGGGGGGTGAGGCATCTTCAAAAGCCTCCCCTCCCCTTCCCCAGCTGGGGGGTGGGAAGCAAAGAGAGAAGGGGTTTAAAGTTTAAACCCCTTCTCACTAGAGTTGGGCCACAGAAGGAGGAAAGAAGGAAGGAAAGAGAGAGAAAGAGTAGAGAGAAGGAAAGAAGGAAGGAAAGAGGAAAAGAAAGAGATGGAAAGAAGGAGGGAAAGAAAGAGAGAGAAGGGAAGAAGGAGGCCTGCGGATCCCTCACTTACCCTGGGAAGTGGCAGAGAGTGTCTTCTGGCCTCTCCTGGGCCTCCTCCTTGGGGCCGCAGTGCTCTGGCGCAGGCCCCGGGAAGGTGGCGACGGGCCTCCTCGGGCCTTCCTTGGGCCGTAGCACTCCAGCGCGGGCCTCAGAAGGCCAGCAACAGGTCGCAGCATGGAGAGCTGGAAGTGGGGCTTGCTGTCACCGCCATTTGTGCCAGCTCTTGGGCTCCCAGAGAAGCCCTCCAGTGCACTCCAGCCCCAAAAGACCCCTGGGGATACCCCAAAATAAAATTATGAAGGAAGAGAGAGAGTGATTGTAAACAAATAATTTTATTGTATACAAAAATAAAATAAGTAAACATGTAAACAATTTCCACTAAGCACCTGAGAACTAATTCCCTAAGCAATCACACATGCACACACCAACAAGACGGCACACTTATAAAAGGCAGGAGGGAGAAAATTGGGACGTTTTAGGGAAAGGACATATGACCTGAAATTCTGGGATTGAGGTCTGGGGTGATCCAAGGGCAAACATGGCTGAGGTCCAAGGAGCAGAGCGGGGAGTTGTCTACTCAGGGATAAAAAGCCTGCAGAGTGCAGCAGGGGTTCTCTCATCAGGAAGCCAGAGTTCTGACCAGCAGAGATCTAGACCAGGGATCTGAGGAATAATTTGCTATGCCATGGGTTTCTTCTTTTATGGACAGAAGATTCCCTGGGTAGGTGGGATTTGATATTGCCATCTGGATTGATTGTTGTTAGTGCTTTGTGACAATTTTATTTTATGTTGACTGTATTTTATCTGTTTTTAAAATTGTTAATCACCCAGAGCCTACTTACGGGGTGATCCATAAATCATCATCATCATCATCATCATCCTGGTTTTGGATTGGGGCAAGAGAAAAAGTTTGAATCTCACTGGCTGGTTTAAAGGTAACTGCTGTCAATTTTGGTGGGGAAAAGTAGGGGGAAAGACCTTGATTAGGCTATTGTGAGCCAAATCTGCATGGGCACAAAGAGCTCGAGGAGGGCGGGATATGAATTTAATAAATAAAATCAAAATCAAATTAAACATGATTAATATATTTTAATTAGGATGAAGTGAGCCAGACCTGCATTGTCACAAAAAATGGGTAAGTCAAGATAGCTCCTGAAACAGGATGGAGTGTAAATTAATGACCCGAGTACCCTTCTTGATTTAGTAAAAAAAAGAAAAAGAGGAACTGGATGTTGGTTAATGTGATAGCAACTTCCTTGGGCTAGACAGACACCTCTGGGGTATGCCAGAATATTCCAGTGTTGAAAAGTCTTCTGTTGTGGAGACTGAAATGAAGTCCTATTGTTATTGAGAGCCCTGAGCTGGGGGAGATTGAACTGTGGTCCCTTTCACATTAACTTTCTAAACCAGATGTTATCCGTTGTTGGCTTGATTCCAAGTAAAGTGAGAGGGATGGGGATTTCATTCCATTAATGAGTCATCTCTGAAGCAATCTGGCCATTTCAAGCAGTGCCACACTTTTCCCCCTGCCCTTGTTTGCCATGCAATCTTCTTTGGACTTTAAAAAAACATTCTAAGTTCGAGGAAGATCTTGCAGTGAAATGGGGGGGGGAGCGTGGTGCTATTGAAAGTGCTGCAGACATTTTAAACAGCGCACTACTGCGATTCAGAAGCACAAAGAAGAGTGGAAGAAAGCAGTTTATTTCAAGAATGGCTCAGTTATGCTTTGCTAACTGGATGCAAGCCGCTTTGTATGAAAAGGTAAATAAAATCCATTAGCAACCGGTTGCTAAAACAGTTGTGTCTGAACTGACACAAAAATTCTGTTAGTAACCGGTTACCAAAATGGATGACAAAGACTGTTTGAAATGGGCCAGCACACCCTACCTCTTTCCTGGGCTTCCATGACTGTACTCAAGTGCCTTTACTAGGCTGCCCAAGTCTCAGATCCCCTGGCACTTAGGGTCTAAAAGGGGGTGCTTATTAAAAATAAGAGGGGTATCCCACTGACCAGGAATGGCTCAGCTGGAGGAGGTGGCAGGGCCCTTACAATTAAGACTCACAATGACAACCAAAGGAAAAATAAGGGCATATTTATATATCATGTGACACATCATTTGGAGTAATATCAGAGTTGGAGGTGTCATATTATAGTGCCACACAAAGATAAACTATCTCATACTGAACGAGTATTGCTGAAGGTTCCAGTAATTTTAGTTCCACAGCTAGAGAATGCCCCATGAGTACCAGTTCCTGGCTTCTGAACACATGACTCACGTTTGTCTTTCATCTCACCCTGCTCCAACATTTCCTGTAAAAAGATTGTACATTCACTAAAAATCTAAATCTTGGCGGCAGAATAAATTATTCAAAATAAGCAAACCGAGTGTGTGGCCTTTTGGTCTCTAAAATATAGCTGTACCTTATCATGCAAATTAGTGCAACCTACTATGTCAACTTTCAAGAGGAAGTAAACAAAAGAGGATGGAAACGAAGCTGCATCAGTCATGGAAAAAGTTGCCTTACGTAAGGACAAAAACAAAAGTCTTCTGCATGAATTCAAAGAAAAGGGAATGTTGAATTTTTAGTTCCAGGATTTATGTAATAGGCTTGAACTGTAGCTTTAACAGTTACAGGTAAGTGGTGAAAGTGCTTGCTTAGACTACAGTCTGAACTTTTCCCTGTAGTTTTGACTCCTCATTCCTGAGCAGGTTCATGGTGAATTTTCTTGGAGGGGGCTGTTACAGACTTGAAAATTATGCAGAGCAAGCATAAGCAGAGTCAGTTACCCCCTTCAAAGTCCATTGCCCATCAGGTTTAGGATTGTTTAGGATTGACTCTGTTTAGGATTGACAACGGCTTTATAAAATCAGACTGTTTACCAATGTTTCTTGCAAATACAAATTTATTTATTTATTGAGAGGATTTAGCTCCAGAAAACTTCCCAAGGCATTTCACAGCATAAAAACAAAGTAACAACAATTAAAATTAAAGCAACAACAACCCCAAATATAGCTAATCCAGTCAGCAGTAATTTAAAAAAAAATAATAGCAGGAAAGCAGAGAGCACAGCATCTGGCCTCTGAAATATGATTCCTGAAACAACAAAAGCAGGTGGTGGGAAGCTTCAGTAGTAGGCAACTAGTTAGCAGAGTAATAGTTAAACACATCTACCCCTTTTCCTACTGTGAAACTCCCACTCTCAAGTGTACTTTGCAATGGACAAGCAGACACCGGAATGTTCGTATACAGAGATGTAGTGTGACCCCAAGATCCAGCCACAATTCTCAGTTTTTGAGACTTACCTGCAGGATAGCCTTATCCCTGTAGCAGCAAAAATGCATTCTAGTGCCAAGACCTGTTTTCAAAGGATCTGTGGTCTTCTCATAGGGTAACTGTTCTATCCTATCCACCCACACCTTCCACTTCCAATCATGTCTGATTATAGAGTCCAATGAGGCTCCATAATATGAGGCCACATTATGCGATGAGACACAGATGGTTGAGAGAGAAGTAGCAATAACATCCTAGTTCCCTTCGAAATACCTCTTTTCACACTTTCCTTGCCTTTAGCTAGTACCATGTTGTGTAGGGCAGCGTAATGAATGAAACCTGTGCTGAGTTACACACACGTACTCACACTGACTTGAATGGTGCTAAGCAAATTCAGTTGACCTAAAGACTGCAGTCTCACTTTGACTTGTCATCCTCCCTATTGGAAAGATTTAAGGTGGTTAAAAATGCATGTCAGACCCTGGTTATAATCCCAGTAATATGCAGAGTGCTCAAGCCATCACATATTCTCACCCACAAAAGTTGTTCTGGTATTCATACTTTGCATGGTGATGTTATGCATTTTTGATAACTCCAAAAACATATCACAGAAATAAAAATCAAAAGCTTGCTTCTCGCCCACGGGACAGAAAGAACATTGTTCAAAGGACCTGCAGCATCACTGCCTAGAAAGCCTGCAGTCTTACATCTGCCTGAAGAAATCAAAGCTGCCAAGTAGCAGACATAATTTTTTTTTTCATATAGTTGCCTTGAGAATAATTTGATTGAAAAATGGGGTAATAATAATTAGAAAGTTACACAAGGAGGAGATTCTCAGCTGAGGGGTGCCCAGCTGCCTCCGCCCCCCCCCATGACATTGCTGTTGTCAGTTGGGAGAATTATGCTGCAGAGGACATTTAGAAAAACAACCTGAATGTGAACACCCCAACTTTCATTCCTGTTTTTGTGGGCCAAACCAGATGTTAGGTAAAGGTAAAGGTTCCCTTGCTCGAAAGCCAGTCGAATCCAACTCTAGGGTTGCGGTGCTCATCTCCGTTTCAAAGCCGAAGAGCCAGCGCTGTCCGAAGACGTTTCCGTGGTCATGTGGCCGGCATGACTAAACACCGAGGCGCACGGAACGCTGTTACCTTCCCACCAAAGTGGCGCCTATTTATCTACTTGCAATTTCTTGCTTTCGAACTGCTAGGTTGGCAGGAGCTGGAACTAGAGATGGGCGCTCACTCCATCATGTGGCACCCGGTCTTGAACTGCTGAACTACTGACCTTCCACAGCCTGCAGTTCAGCGTCTTAACCACTTGAGCCACCGCAGCTCAGTGTAACCAGATGTTACAGTGGCCCCAAGTCCAACCTTTGGCTACCAACACCATTTTAAAGAAGAATTTGGGCATTTAAAAGTTCTGTGAGGCTGTGGCACAGCAGGACTATTATTGATTGATTGATTGATTGATTGATTTGATTTGATTTGATTTGTATCCTGCCCTCCTCGCCTGGGCAGGCTCAGGGCGGCTTACAGGTTACACACACACACACACTAGCAATAAAGCTCATTGTAAAACCAATACAACAAGCTCTAGAAAGATGTGATGTGTAATGAATGCATCAGCTTGAAGCAGGTTAAGAACATAGCTCTCCTTATATATAGTTGAGTAATGGGGTGGCACTTTCTGAACATTCCACAAACCCCTAAATCAGTTGGCTCCATGATGTGTCACTCAGGTCCCTTCCAACTCTATAATTCTATGATTCTATTATTCTACCTAAGGCGCTGGAGAGTTGCTGCCAGTCTGAGTAGACAGTACTAAGCATGTTGGACCAAGGGTCTGATTCTGCAAAAGGCAGCTTCTTGTGAATTTGCTCACTTCGGGGGGAGGAGAGTTTACACCGTTCCCCTCTCCTCCCTTTTATCCTCACAACAACAACCCTGTGAGGTAGATTAGGCTGACAGTGTGCAACTGGCCTGAGGTTACCCTTGGCAGAATGGGGATCCAAACCTGCATCTCCCAGATCCTAGCCTGATGCTCTAACTACTGTACCACCTTTGTTCTCATAGGTCTTCCCTGATGTTGCCTCCGGGCTCTGGGATTCAGAGCAATAGTGCCTCTGAATGTGGAGGTTCCCTTTAATTACCATGGCTGGTAGCCATTGGGAGACATCCTCCATGAATCTATCTAATCCCCTTTTAAAGCTGTTTATTTCCGTGGCCATCACTACATCCTCTGGCAGTGAATACCACATTTTAATCACTCCCTGTGTAAAGTAGTATTTCCTTTTGTTCATCCTGAACTTACCATCCATCAAGATTGGTAGCCATGTCAGTCTGTCTGTTGCAGTAAGAAGAAGAAGATGAAGAGGAAGAAGAGGAGGGGGGGGAGATTGGATTTATACCTGTCTCACTGAACGCTTAGAAGAAGAAGAAGAAGAAGAAGAAGAGATTGGATTTATACCCCGCCCTTCACTTGGAGTCTCAGAGCGGCTTACAAACTCCTTTCCCTTCCCCTCCCCACAACAGACACCCTGTGAGGTAAGTGGGGCTGAGAGAACTCTGACACATACTGCTCTTTTTCAAGGACAGCTGTGCCAGAGCTTGTGACTGACCCAAGGTCACATCAGCAGGTGCAAGTGGAGGAGTGGGGAATCAAACCCGGTTCTCCCAGATTAGAGTCCGCACACTTAACCACTACACCAAACTGGCTCTTGTGATACAATCTCACTGAAGAAGTGAGCAGTGAGTCACAAAAGCTGATACCCTACCACCTGCTTGGAACACTTGGCCTGCCCACAAGATTTCTTTCTGGGGAGGGGAGGGTGGTGTGTCTCTCTCTTTGCAAATCTTCTGCAAAGGGGGTGGGGAGACTGAGTCTTTCTCTCTCTTTGCTCCCAGCACCTATTGCAAAGGGAGCTGGGTTTTGGGGTGTGTGTGTACAGATCTGGCCATATCTATAAAGACGGCGCTGTCTGTATATACCCATGCACACACACATGCCTTGCAAGGGCAAGAGGGTGACTCTCCCCCTTCAAGCAGCCAGCTCTCAGTTTGGAATGACACCACCACTGCCACCACCGCTTTGAGATACCAGCCTGCACCTTCGCAAGGAGCGGGCAAGGCTGCCATTGGAGGGAAGCCAGCCATGCAGAAAAGTTTCCTGCAGAAGCCAAGGCGGGCAGCCGGGATCGCCCTCACAAGCCACCCTGGATGGTTCAGTATCCAGGCCACGCTTTGTCCTTCCCCTCAGCACTCTTGCAGAAGCTGAAGCTCTCCTGGCGGTGCCTTGGGGGGGCAGGCAAGCAGATTTCCTTCAATATTTTGCATGTGGGCTGCTCTGGCCTGGGGGAAGTTGGCAGGGAGGTGCGCCACTACCCTGGAGACCACCGGGCCCGCCTCCTCTCGCTCCTTCTCCATGCTGGAGCAAAGGTGAAGACCACCCTGCCCTCTGGGAGGCAGCTGCTCTTTGCCCTCCTCCTGGCCTGAAGCCACAATCCTGCCCTCAGAGTTGCCTTCCAGCAAGAAGGGGGCTTTCCTGCCTCCCTCCCTTCCCCCATTGCATTTTTCTTACCATCGCACTGAAACCCCCCAGGCAGAGGAGCTCCTGCAGCGGGGACCTCTAGGGGCACGGGGTTAAGGCAAGAGGGTCCCTTCGGCTGCCTCACTTCCATCTCTTTCTCTCCCCCCCATCCCCTGGTCCTACCCCCGTGGCAGGGCAGCATACTGGCGTGCCACCCAGCAGGCTGGCTAGGCTCCAGCAAAGAGCAGGAGATCGATCCAAAATGGCACTTTAAAGGCTCATCAATCTTAATCTAGGTTACTCCAGTCATTTTGCACCATTATCTTGGGCAATTACCAGTGGATTTGGGTTTCCATTCCCTGGGCCCCCTTGGCCTTTGTGTCGAATGGCTGAGGGGATCTCTCCACACAGCGAAGCAACTGTCTTCTGAGGAAAGTTTTGACGGGTGCTGCTTCTGTGGGCAGAACTCAGGCAACACAGCCAGTGGATAGGGACAGCTTCCAAGTGACACATCATGGAGCCAACTGATTTGGGAGTGTGTGGAATGTTCTGGAAAGTGCCACACCCACACACCTTTTCAAGCACTGAATCAGCCTTCTGTGAGGCTGATTCAGCACTCTAACAGGCGGGGGGGGGGGCAAAGATCACTTGGTTCTGCCACGCCGGGGGCCTTATAGCATTTTTAAATGGTCAAAGTTTTTTAATGATGTCAGCAGCCACAGGTCAGACCCACAGCTGACCTAGTGGCTAGTTTGGCCCTTGGAAAAGCAGATGCCACATTGCAGTGGGCTTTTCATCCTTCTTTCCCCTCAGGTTTATAATTTTCTTGGCCACGTCTCTTGGAGTGGCTTTTGAAAGGGGTTTGAACTTGACACATAGGGCATAGGGACTGGACTTGTATATAAAGCTGAAACATAGAATTCTGCCCTGGATGTGTGGAGCAAATGTTACTTTAGTATCTCAGTGTTCAAGGGTGTTGCTACATTTTGAATACTAAGAATAAACAAACAAATTAGCGAGTTAAACCAAAGGTCTGACTTTGGTCAGTCAACTAAATGTGAAATGTAGCAAATCAATACACTTTCTGTTGGACTCCCAGCTGTTTAGTTATATATTTTGTGCATTTTTACCTATGGTTCTCTGCCCTCCTTTAGAGCCTCATAACTGCCCCGTGAGATGGATTAGAATGAGAGAGATTGACTGGCCCAGTTTGAAGTCAATGGGATTAGATGGGTGTAATTCTGTTTAAGATTCTACTGCCAGCCACTTAGTTGTTGTTTTTTCCCCTAAGATGCCAGCCAAAGAAAAGTATTTGATATTGCTTTCAGAAGCTCTTCAATCATGGTCTCAGACTTTTTTTCCCATTGGAAAGCCAATTCCACAAATATTTAGAAATTATGATGAGCATTGTATTACAAGGTTTTGATCAAACCTGGTTTATTTGGCATTGTTTTAGTTGTAAGCTCCTTTGAGCAGGGATCTGAAGAGGCAGCATAGAAATATCCTAAATAATTAAGTAAATATGACCTATCTTAGGAACTGCAGCCAAGTATATATGAAACCTCTATGGATGGCTCATATTGCCTGATTCTGCCTTGTGATCATGCATGTGGGTTCATATATGTTGAGCAAGGTTGTGGAAATCAGACTTCAACATTCTCCTGATTATAGCTGCTGTAAAAAAGCAAAAACAAAACAACACTGCCAAAATCATAGAGCTCACTTCTGGCTCACTGCATGCATGCAATTATTATCCCATGTATAGGCAATTTATCTTTTGTGGTATTACAACCATCAGATCTTTAAACATGACCTATTAAAAACATCAAAAAAGCAACCTCTGGAAATCTGGGTGTAAAATAAATGCACATCAATCATACAACAATTTTGTTGCAAAAATAAAAAAAATCCCCCTTGGGGGGGGGGTAAAAAAAACATACAACAGTATCAGATTTTACAAGGCCCCAAACCATTCTTGGCCTGACACAAATGTGGAGAATTATGTACCATATGTATTTCCCAAATGCAATGCTGCACCTGCTGACTGGGACATCTATATGGGCGCACATTCAGCCAGTGCTGCCCCAGCTGCTGGTTGAGTATAAAATATGGTTTAAGGTTATGGTGCTAACCTTTAAGGCCCTATGTGGCCAGGGACCAGCATCTCCCTATATGTGCCCCAAAGAGCCTTGCACGCTCTAGACCAGCACTGTTTGGTAATCCCTGGCCCAAAAGATGTCTGCCTTGCCTTGATCAGAACAAGGGCTTTTTCAGCCTTGGCCCTGGCCTGGTGGAACATGTTCCCGACCGAGATCAGGGCCCTGCAAGATTTATTGCAATTTCACAGGACCTGTAAAATAGAGCTGTTCTGCAAGGCCTTTGATTGATATATACTAAATCTGGAAAACACTGTAATGAAAGAATACACAGTGTTTTTCAGATTTAGTATACTACACATACTGTATTGCCATTGTTTGTTACACAGGCCTTTTATTGAGGGAGAAGATGTCAAATACCATCGGCCTCCCTTGCCTCAAACTGCAAGTGCTTCATGCACTCCGTAGCGTGATTTTGATCATCGGCACTAGGAGCAGTGGACTTATTCCACCAAATGATCCACCACCCCTCCTTGGATAAGCATAGCATACTGGAATGGAATTAATTACTGAGCTGCTAATAGATATTTAAATAATTAATTTAAATTTTAACCTAGTTAAAGTTATTTTATTGTTGTAATGTTTTTATGAATTAATTTATTGTTCTATGAGTTGATGTGAGCTGCTCTGAGCCCTAAATAAATAAATAACAATACATATTCACCAGGTTTAAAAGCATAGAAATGTGGATACTACTACTACTTTGAATTTTTGAGAAAGATGTACCATGAAGCTTCACTTTCCTATTTTCAAATACAGTTGTATATTTTACAAATATAGAATTAATCTGACCTTGGATTAACCAATTATTTAAGCATCCCAGGGCCAGCTTTGGATCATGTGAAAATCCAGAAAGGTTGTGGCTCTATGGATAATAATAAGTTATCATCATTAAAATGCAAACATGTAATGTTGGAAATGTTATAAATAAATGTCAGTATACAGAAAATAACATTCCTTTGACATTGCATTCTGTTTGTTCAGTGTCAGTTACTGGCAAAAACCATTGCCCTGACACACTTCATCTACCAGAATCATTCATATAACTTCAAGACTGCATGTAACAAAGAGAAATGCATCCTTTTCCCTATAATGTCAGATACTTTGCTCCTTTTTCAATAATGAAATTGCTACCAATTAATTCTACATTTCTTTTAAAAGTTAAGTTCATTTTTAAAAAAGAATAAAAAGAAACTGGTCAATGTATATGAGAGGGAGCAAGTTTTCAATACTTTGCAAAAACATTTCTTTAAAGATTTCCAAATATGTCTCATTCATTTGTAGATTGGAATGCAACTGGAAAAGTTAAACACTGTTGCAAGATACTGCTGATTCTCTCTGCAAAAGCCTTTCCCCTTCAACTCTCATACCATCTAGCCATTGCCCTGGGATTAGGAAATCCATGTATGTCTTCTACCATGTAGTTCCATCTTTGAGTACAGGAATAGTGGAAAGTTGAAGTGCAGAAAAGGGCATGATTATATCCTGATGGCTATCTAGTTGACAAAACTGCTATCGAACAGCTATAGTAGATGCTCACTATTCCATTATGGGGAGAAGCATGAAGAGCACAGGTCACTTTTCGGCTCAGTCAGGCCCCCTGACCTTCTGTTACCAGACTTTGTTCCAGAAGTCCTATTCTTTACATCTGAATTTTGACAAGGCCGTTGATTTGTACTCCCCGAATAAAGGGTCACCACCATGTTGCAGCTAAAATGAAGAAGAAGAAAAGGTTGGATGCATAAACATAGCTCTCCCTCATTCTCTTATTCCATCAGTTCTTCCTGAATAAGGGAAAGTTGATTCTGGAGGTTGCAAGACCCACAAAGAATGATAGCTTAACAAGTCAGAGAGCTGACTGAAGAAAGGGAAGGGGGAGAGTGTTCTTTTCACTCTCTCTTCTATCAATATAGTTCCTCCCATGAAAGATATAGGAAGGGCCTTGTGAAAGCAAAGTTGGAAACTGTCAGTAGGGTTGTCATTCCCCAGGTCCGGGCAGGGGTTCCCCTAGTTTTCAGGGCTTCTGCCCATCACCAACCAACTGGCCAGCAGGGGAAACCCCACCCCAAACAGCTGTGTCGCAGTGTGACATCCCCACCACGATGACGTCACCGAGAAGTGCCGTCATCACATTGAACGCTCTGGTTTGAGGGCAAAACTCTATGGTAAATTTGCCCTCAAACCATAGAGTTTTGCCCTCAAACCAGAGCGTTGCTGCAAGGCATCACTGACATGATGACATTACTTCCAGGTCTCCCACCCCCTCCAGGAACACCCCCCAAATCCCCCTGCTGGTGACAAGGTAAGACCTGGTAACCCTAACTGTCAGAGACAGCATGACAGCAGTTCAAGCTGCATTTTTCAGACACTCCTGTTAAATTATAATTAAAAAGTTCTTGTTAACACCTCCCTTTGGGTCATTCACACAAACACCTAATCCTTAGACCAAGGCTAAATAACATGAGCAATGTTTTTAGTGACTATCCTATCTGTAAAATATTGTGGAAAGGCTGCTGGAGTAGTTTGTCTGATTATAAACCTGTTCATGGTTGTTCAACAGGTTGCTTCACTGAATTCCTTCTTACCAGCATAGCACAGCACAGCACAACCAGCACACACAACCAGCAGCACAACACAGCACACACATTTCCACACAGCCAGACTGAGTTCTACTCCCACTGATCTGCCCCTGTTGCCCTGTCGAGGCCCTTTGGTTACCAGTCACAAGTGAGTTAATTCAAAGATTGATGCTAGTAGATCATTCTAAGTCTTATCAATGGAATGTGGTACTCTAGGCTGATCCTGCATTGAGCAGGGGGGTTGACCCCTTCCAACTCTGTGATTCTATGATTCTGTGAGCATTCTGCTCTCAAGGTTATGTATTACATTTATTAATCGCCTAATCCCCATGACTGTGGGGCTCTAGACGATGCACAAATTTTAAAACCATAAGAACTGTATTCAGCAAATTATCAAGTAATTAGACCAAGTGGCTAAAATTTCTTGTGTTTCCCTCACATATCTGGTCTGTGGGTACTGCACAAGGAAAAGGGAGGGAGTAAGCTCCATAAGAAGTTGAGGATCTAGGTAGGATGCCAGCCATGATGTAACTGGCAAATGCCTGGCGGAACATCTCTGCCTTGCAGGCCCTGCGGAATTGTATAAGATCTTGCAGGGCCCTGATGCTATTTGGCAAAGAGTTCCAGCAGGTCAAGGACAGTCAGCTCTCTCTAGAGCTGGGGACCACCACCAAGTTGTTCTGTGAGGAGCACAATGCTCTCCTGGGGATGTAACAGAGGAGGTGGTCCTGTAAATACATCAGTCCCAGACTGCTCAAGGCCTTAAAGGTCGGAATCAAACCCTTGAACTTGGCTCAGTACTCCACTGGAATCCAGTGCAGCTGGCGTAGCACAGGTCGAATATGTGCGGTCTGTGATGTTCCTGTTAGGACCTACACCGCCGCATTCTGTACCAGTTGGAGCTTCTGGGTTAGTCTCAAGGGTAGGCCAGCATAGAGCAAGTTACAGTAAGTTAATGTAAACATATCATTAAATAGCTAAAAAGAAAGTGTATTTAGCTCTGGATGGTTGATCCTCTACCAAAACCAAAAAAAGCACTGTATAAATAAAAATAACGCAATCCAAGACACTATACTGAGGTGCAAAAGAGGAAGGAATATTTATACAAAACAAATTGTGTACAAACAGCTGCAATATAGTGTATACAAATAACATACAACAACACAGAGTGTATACAGGAAGCCAGCATAAAGAACATGGGGCGAAGACTCCGGATTCCAATCTTTGTTCCATTGATACTTCTTCAGTTGTACCATATAGCTACAATAATAATCAGCCCGGCAATTAATACTAATATTTACAACATAGTCATATATAATTTAAAAACTCACAACATTTACCTTCATCTAGTGCTCAATATACAGAAGCCTTCATGTTATTATACAGGGAAAAATATCCTATCTCTCCTTATATATAAAAGCCAGTTGGGGTGGCTTCTGGCCAATGGGGTGGCAGGATTAATGTGTGGCAAAATCAGTTCGCTGCCTAAACTGCCACTCTAAAACTCAGCCAATTGCTGGGTGGCAACGTCCCACTGCTGGATTGGGCCGCTGCCCCCTTGAGGGTGTGCTGAGAGGAGGGACAAGCCCGGGCGCCTTCGCCCACTGGGACCTTGCGCCGGCGAAGGGGGGGAGCGAGCACTGGCCGACGACCACACTGGCCACCCCCACTCCACCTTTCCCCACTCAACCGCTGTGGCGTGTCGGGGAAGCCTATTCTGGGGGCCCCTCACCCGCCGCCGCCACGCCCAGCCACACACACAACACCAGCTGCCCCCAGCCCACCTTGCCCTCAACCACCATGGCGAGCAAGAGGGGAGGGCTGCTGGCCCCCCCTCGCCTGCTGCCGCACCCGGATGCACGGGGGCTTCCGGCTGCTCCTGATCCACCTTTCTCCAGTCAACCGCTGTGGCGAGTGGGGGAGGGGGCTACTCTGGCCCCCGCTCACCCACCACCACATCCAGCTACGAGAAGCCCAACTGAGGCCAACTCACAGCCGCGTGCCTGCCAGGTAACAGCTGAACAGCCCCCCTTCCCCTCCTCTGTCTCTTCCATGCACCTCTTCCTCTTCTCTCTCTCCCTCTTTTCCTTCCTTCCTTTGCCACCTGATCCTCCCTCCCCCTTCTTTTTCAACCCTTCCTTCATCCCTCTTTGCATTCCTTCCCTCCCCTACTTCCTTCCTCCCCATCTCTATGCATCCTTACCCTCCCTCCATCCCCCCTTTCTCTTCCTCCCTCCCTCCCTTCCTCCCTATCTCTTTCCATTCTTTACCTCCCACCCTCTTTCTCCCCTCCTTCCACACCATCCCTTTCGATTCTTCCCCTCCCTCTTTCCTCATCTTCCCCTCCCTCCCTCTTTCTTTCTTCCTTTCTCTCTCTCTCTCTCTCAAATTCCTTCTTTCCTTCCTTCCTTACTTCTACATCCCTCTACAACAGTCCTTCTTCCAGAGGCCAGGTCTACCCACCCCATGCCACTATCTTGATAGACCTGGCCTCTGGAGACCAGGTCTACCCACACCCTTCCACTATATTGGTAGACCTGCCCTCCGGAGACCAGGTCTACCCACCCCATTCCACTATCTTGGTAGACCTGGCCTCTGGAGACCAGGTCTACGCACCCCCTGCCACTATCTTGATAGACCTGGCCTCTGGAGACCAGGTCTACCCACCCCATTCTACTGTATTGGTAGACCTGCCCTTTCCACTATCTTGGTAGCCCTGCCCTCTGGCAGGGGGGAGAAGCAACAACACCCGCCTGGGCCCACCAGCCCCTTTGGGCAGCCAGGGGGGAACACTTCAGGTGGCCTTTGCCTGCCGGAGACTCAAGCAGCCAGGGGCCGCTGGGAAGGGGGCACAGCCCTGCAGCGGGGTGGCCAAGATAGCACCCGTTGTCTTCACTGCTACAACGAGCCTGATTCCTAGTAACAAAATACAACAAAGTTGCTCTTGTAATACCTTTATAAAAGGTACAACCTTCTACCAATACATGGCAAATAAAACCACATATGGCATCTAAGTTATCTTTTCTGATGGCCAATTATTATTTACAGACCTCATCTCTGATGATGGATGTTGCAACCTACTGCTCAAAAAGCATTCTCTATGACCTCTGATCTACAGTATTAATTTCACATAACACTGCTGTGAGATACTAGTGTTTTCATCTTTATGTGGACCTGTGCTTATTCATTTATATTTTATCCTGCTCTTCTGCAAAACAAACTCCAAAGCAGCTAACAATAAGAATAACACCTAAGCCATAACTATAAGTAAAAACTAAAACAAACAAAATCACAATACAAACAAAACCAAAAGTAACCCAGCAAGTGAAGGACAATCCCCAACATATCATCATGTAACTTGAAGCATGAAGCCATATGTAGAAAACTGGTTTAATTATTTCCAGTTCAATTTAATTTCTCCTTTGTGGGGAAAAAGCTGTGAGTCTGTGCTCCTACCTGCTGGGAAGCACACAAGTTGTTTGTCTCAGCTTTCCTGAGCTTTCCTGATTTACAGACTGGGGAAGAGAGACAGAGATTATTGTGCTGAATCTACCCTTGCTAAAGACAGGCACAACAGCAAGCCTCCAATTAAGAGGAGCAATGGTGTTGCTTGTTTGCACTGAAATGCAAGCCGTGAGAGAGGGGGAGGCAATCTATACTATATCCAATCCCCCCCTCCAATAGTTCTGACAGTGCTTCTGAAGGTCAGTGAGGCAAAAGTGCTCCTTGCACACTTCTTCTGGCAGGAAGGTCAGATAAACCGTAGATGGGGAATGGGTGAGACAAGTACTCCCCCCCAAGATAAAAGACAGGACCAAATTAGACAGTTGGCAATAAATCTATGATGGAATGAACTTTTCTCTATACAATAGTTCAGTGAGAAGGATTAATTTTCTGAGACTTTATTCTACAATTCTCTTTAATTCCACATTAATGCATTGAAGCACACAGCCATTACAAATCTCAAACATACCCTTCAGCCACTGAAGGGTATGTTTGAGACAAGAAATCCATGTAAGGAAAGCAGGGGTGCGGGTTCTAATCTTTAAACAATAATATAGGGTGCAGTTGACAGCATCTAAACGATACCCCTTCTGATGCCCTACTGTATATTGCACGTTCACTCCCTTCAGTCATGAAAGAGTTAACCTGTTTGTTTATGCATGCTAATGTTGGTTAGTTAGCTTAAGACCAATTAGATCTTAGGCACATATACACAGAGAGAGAGAGAGAGAGAGAGAGAGAGAGAGAGAGAGAGAGAATATTCCTAATGAAGTGAGCTGTAGAATGTCCACTGGCCAATCAATTTTATTGGGGTGCTAGTTGCCACTTGGCACATACACAAGAAGAGAGGGAATTGCGGTAAACTTTCTATCTCCTTTGTTCTCTCAAACACACAAACTTTAGCAATCAAACAGACAAGGGGGAGTTTAGAACTAGTTAGTCAGGATGTTGTTATTTTCTCTTACAATGTACCCTTCCTATGCTTTCTTTAGTAAAGTTTTCTTAAACTAGATACACACATGTAGCTGCTTTACTCTGCTTAGAATATATAACATAGGTTATGCATCCCAACAAGCTTTTTGCCATGAGACAGCTGTATGTACCAGAGAGCAAAGTGTTTTAAAAGAAACCCTTTCCCCTGAATGTTTTTTTTTTTTTTGATTACAAATTGAAAAACCAACTCTCCTGCTAGAGCTTATGTCTACTGTGGGACAGCTGAAAATGACTCCTCCATTTGCATATGACAAGGAAAGGGAAGTGTGCCCATCAGCAGAGAAAGCAGCCTCCAAATGCTGTGCTAGCCAGAGAAATGTCTGTGGATTGTGCAAGGAATAGGAATCGAGAATCTGTAAATGAATCCTCCTCTTCTATTCCTCAAGTCCCAAAATTAAACAAACAAAATTATTTTATATGGAAATTATGAGTGGACTGTGCTTTGGGCATTCAGAAAGTTAAGTATACCATTACAGCAGTTGACCCCCAAAATGCAGCAGAACAAGACAAATTTGAAATGGACAATATGAAAACTCATTTGATAATATTAAACTCTATTTCTGATTAAGAGACCTCACTGGTTTCTGACTGTAACACTGCCAAGAATTTTGGGTCAGATTAGAGCACAAATATGCAAAAAGAACAAAGAAACACACACAGTTTTTAAGAAGGAAGCTCTATACCTTTAAGTTGCATGAAGGGGAGAGTGGCTCTAAGCATCTAGATGCCATAATGAACACCATTGCAGAATTAAAGAACGCTGCTGGCGTTCTAGTTATGCAGGCCGTAGATAGGATTTTTTTAAATTCGGGGGACCTTTAAATAAGTCAGGGGGCACCCCGCACACACACCCAAGGGAACGTCACAAATAAAATTAAAAAATGGAAGTTGGGGGGTCTGGGCTGGATGGGAAGTAAATTGACAGTAAATTGGGGCACCAGGCCTCGAGATGCCCCACTGTAGCTATGGGCCTGCAGTTATGGATGCTGCAGTCAACGTCACAATTCTAAATAGCTTTCCTGCTACATATGCTAATCACATAGGCATTCTAGAGGCAAGGGACGCAGTTGATTTGAATTTCATGCTGAATTTTCTGAGGGGTGAGAGTTTAAAGGGATCTGTTTCAGAGATTGCAGGAGAAATTAGTGCTTTGAGATTAAAGCATGAAAGCGAAAGTGTTGTGTGTTTGCATTGTGGGAATAAAGGTCATGTGGCAAAGTTTTGCAGATAAAAGAGATTTACTAAGACAAAGAGAGAATGGGGTGCATCCCCCTGCATTCAAAGTAACTGCTTCTAGCAAGCAGAGAGACAAAAGTCAAAAGGCAAGAAAGCCTCATAAAATTCAAATGTAAAGAATTTCTGGTTGCTCAATTCTGGATCTCACTGTCATGTCTGTTGTGATAAAAAAATTGTGGAGTTGGATGAAGACAAAAGGCAGTCTTTAGTTCAAGCAGATGGGATCCAGTTGCCAACTCAAGGAATGGGTGTTGTAAAACTGAGAGGTTCCACTACAGAAGGAGAAGTAATTGAAATATTGCCAAGAGACTGTGTCTATGAAACTCTGGCAGATCAGTTTCTTCACTGAGGACAATATTTGCAGTATTCTTCATCCTGAAGGAAATGATGAAATACTGGCAGAAAAGAATGGTGGATTTTTCTATCTGAGAAATTTTGCTGATCAAGTGTATTATTATTATTTACTGAATTTCTGGATGATCCAGTCCCTGAGTACACATGGCTCTGGGCAATTTACAACAGGTTAAAAACATACAAAAAAACAGATTAAAATCAGCAGATCAATTATTCCTAATTTGATAATTTTCAGATGGCATCCATAATTTAATCTAAAACCTACTCTGGGCTGTTCATCTGTCTTATGGGCAGGTTAAGGGGGAGGCTGAAATGGGCAGGATGAAAGAAAAGAGAAGGGTGCCAGCTATGATGGAAAATCATTGCTGTCCTAAACCAAAAGCCTGGCAGAACAGGCCCTGCAGAACAGACCTTGCAGAACTGCATTAGTGTATCATACTAATCAGCAGAAATGTCTGCATTATTGACTGCATGTCAGTGTGGCACAGGAGGTTGGGCCACAAGAATATCAAGTCTATAGAAAGACTGTTGCAAGACTGCAAAATTAAAATGATTGAAGGTGACCAAATGCAGGGTTGTTGTGATATCTGCTGTAAGGAAAAGGGTACAGTACCTAATTACAGCAAACAGTAGAGTATACACCATGAAAGACTGTTGGAGAAAGAATAAAACTTAGTTGGTCTCCTAAATGCTTCAGTTGGTGCAAATAAGTACATATTGACATTCATGGACTCAGCAAGTCGTTTTGTCTATGTTTATCTGATTAGGTCTAAAGACCAAGTTTTGGGGGAAATTAAGAATTATGTTGCTGCTGTGAGAAATAAGTTCAATACAGTTCCAGAGGACCAGTTTACAAAGAACGGGGCCAAGTATTGTAGCAAGTAGTTCCAAAGGTTCCTGAATGAGGAAGGAATAAAGCATGGAACAACTGTGCCTTATTCTCTTCAGTAAAATGGGTCTGCTGAGCACCTTAACAGGACCCTAATGGAAATGGCACTGTTGCCTACTCATGCAAGTTGGCTTGTATGACCCCTGCTGGGCAGAAGCTGTAAATACATCAGTCACTGAACTGCAGACCGGAAAGTTCAGCAGTTCGAGACCTGAGTGCCGCATGACCCCCCAGAATTACAGCTCATCTCCAGACTACAGAGATCAGTCCCCCTGGAGAAAATGAATGCTTTGGAGAGTAGACTCTGTGGCATTGTACCCCACTGAGGTCCCTGTCCTCCCCAGGCTCCATCCCCAAATCTCCAGGAGTTTCCCAAGTTGGATTTGGCAACCCTCTCCCTCATACCCCAGCGGTGGCCAGGGGGGACCTGGCAACCCTACCTGGAAGGAAGACCTTGCTTCATCTGATCTGGATTCTCAAAGAATAAGGCTTCCCTGCTTGTAGGAATGCATCACCTTGTCTTAAACAGTCTACTGGTCTGATCTCACACCTTCTTATTTTCAAGGGCCAATTATACATGATACTAGATTTCTGCAACTGAGAAAGCCAGCATGGTGTAGTGGTTAGGAGCGACTGACTCTAATCTGGAGAACCAGCTGGGTGATGTTGGGTCAGTAAGAGCTCTTTCAGAGCTCTCTCAGCCGCCAAAGTAAGTCTAGCTCACCACCTAGTGGTACATAATGCTGAAAGAGCTAGAACTTCTGTCTGCTAGACAATCTTAGGATCTCCTGGCTATACTACACACAGTGCCATATGATCATCATCATCACCACCATCACAACCTGCAACTGAAATCCCAAATGCATTATTTTTATCCTATAAAAAGAAGCTGTGAACATACATTGCTGCAGTGCAGTGCATACAGCCTCCAGTGCTAGATGCATTCCATAGGTTCTAGAAAGTCTAGGAAGCTAGACTTCAGGTGGCTGAACTCTGGTCACCACCAGGGGCTTTTAACTCTTCTCTTTTGCACCTATCAAAATGTCTTCCCATATAACTGGTCTGTTTTATACCATGGTACGGGGGGGAAAGACAGGGGACATACTTAGGTTTAGGCAGCTTGGGGGTGCAGTTTGGATCAGATAAATGGTTCCAAATGAAAATATTACCTCACTGTTTTCCCAATATGGCCACAGCCACAGATTACCCATTCCTCCATGTCTGCAATATTAAGCCATTTGGTATTCCAGCATCGGTACTCCATGCAGAAGACCCTAAGTTACCATGCCTGAAAATTAATATCTTAAATATTTCCTTAGAGTATCATTGGCTTATTAGTTAAAAATACTTTCCAATAGAAGGTCTATCTGATAGCACTTTCCCCCCTCTAGCTCTTGTTTATTTAGATTCTTCCCTCTATTCCTCTGCAAGCTGAAAACAAGAATAAAAATGATGAAGGAGTTTTTTCTTTCTTTTTAATATTAATATCACTCCTCGGCTCTGCAGGTGCAACTCCAGTGCAATGCATGATAAATTTGATGGCATCATGTTTATTAGAGAATAGTGCCTTTCATGAAAGTGTACAACTGGGAGAAGCTGCAGGAAACAGAATGTTGTTATGTAAAATAATACTGTTAAATATACATAAGATTTACTCATAGCGTATGCTGTTTACATATAATGCCTAATAAACATATTTCACCCAAAGTTAGTGTATCCCAGTGGAATAATTATATAAAATAGGTGTGTAATCAATCTAGTGGAAAGAATAGAAGGAAAGGCAACTATGGAAAGGGAGAACTATGCCAGTTAGCATGTGTAAAATAGTAACGATTAAATGTTAGCAGTTAATACCCATCTACATAATTATGATCTAGCTTTAGAAAGATAGGTAGATACAGTTAGATTCTTTGATTTGTCATACTAGGACATGATGTAACTCACAGTTTCAAAAACCTTTTCTTCAGGTATTACTTTTCATTTGAAATATGACTGTGAATGTTGCTCCAGTAACGTCAACTCCATCATATCATATGAGGAAGCCTTGCCAGACATATTGATAAATACTCTGATTCTTCCCATTCTTGCAGTCAGTGGACTAAGGCTGAGAGGATCAGTAGCCATTTGACCTTTATTGTGGATTAAATAAACAGCAGATGGTGAGGATTTGGTCAGTGCATCTATTCTTCCTTCTTGGTCGTCATGTTCACACTGTTGCTTCCAACTGAGCTTTTCTCTTGATTTGTCATGGTGCCAAAGCTACTTCTATAGTACCTTTCATGCATCACAGCTTTCAAATCTTGTCCCATTAGTTTCATTTTGTTTCTATCATAAATAATCGACTACTTTCTTATATACTCTTTCATTACCTAATAATGATTGATCTTGGTACAAAGGAATAATGTCTTATGAGGTTAGCAAGTAGAGTTTGTCCATTTAGTATATATGGCTTGCCACTATTTATTAAAGAAAACAGAAAAGCACAAGTAGTGATCCACAAACCACCAAACAACAGCAGATACAGAACTGTAATTAAAAAGACTCAATTTCTTTTATTTATTTTTAAGCCCCCGGAGGGGATTTTTTTAATTTTTTATCACTACAAAAAACTACAACAGAAAAAAGGGGAGGGGAGAACTACACATACAGGAGAAAGTAAAGAACCCACTACTATCTAAAAACCCAAGAGAGGAGATCCTCTAACAAGCTTAGTAACATCAAGTCTATCATCATTGCTCTTTTTATAAACTGAGTCAAACAAATTTAAACCTTTTACCCCCCACTTTTACATTTAACTGCCCAATAACAGTACCCCCAATCACCCCCAAAAACCAAAGTTCTCAAAGGCACCATTCAGAGTCCTTCAGCCTTTACTTCTTCTTCCCCCCTCTCTTCCGCAGCTTATAGGGACTCTTCGGGGCTGCTGTCCCCTGCTCAGACAAAGAGTTCTCACCCGAAGAACCAGTTTCGAGCTCGCAACTGGACCAGCCGTCCTCTTCTTTTTTCCCGTCCTCTGGCCTTCCCAGCTGCTCCTTTAGAAATTCTTGCACTTTCAGTACAGAGTCAATCTTTTCCTTCTTCTCTTTGATCTTGAATGTTACTCCTTCTGGAAATAGCCATTTATATCCAATTGAGTTTGTTTGGAGAAAGAGCACAAGTTCTTTGTATTTCTTTCTGCGTTGTCTTACTTCAAATGGAATATCCTTTAGCGTTCTAACAGCATTCTCCCCTGCCTTCAAGGGTGTTGCCACTACTGCTTTCAGGATAGCATCCCTGACATGCCTCTTCAAGAATCTTGCTACAATTTCCCCAGGCAGATTATTTTTCTTTATATATCCTGAATATGACCTATAGGCCACATCCATGTCGTTGAGTAACAGTTCCGCTTTTATTTCTGTTACTGGGGCAAATAGCTCGCTCATAAGTTCTTTAAGATTCTCTCCTCTATTTTCCGGCACCCCCTGGAAGCACAGGACCATATTGGCCTTATTCATTTGTACTTGTAGCATCCTATCTTCCAAAGATGTAGTTGTCTTTTCCAATTTCTGCACTTTCTTCTTCACTTTCTGTGTTGTTTCTGCTACTTCCTTCACTTTTTCAGCATCTTGCTTCATTACTTGGATCAAATCTGTTATTTGGGTTTGCTGTGCAGTTATACTCTGTGTGACCACTTGGATCTGCTCTTTAAATGTATTTAGCTGTTCCAGCATAGGGCGCATGAACTCCACTACAGCCTTTGCCGTCTCACTGGTCGTTTCCGGCTTTGGGGACTCTAGTTTCATTTTCAACAGTCTTTCTTTGTCTTGTCCCTCTTCCCCGCCATCTGTTTCCCATTTGTTTACTTTCGAAAAGTTTCTGAAGTCTCTGAATGAGCGCTTAACTGCTTAGCTTTTTTGGGTAAGTACTTCTGGGCAATTCTGCTCGCGTTTTTCTTCTGCTCCCCCCCCCCTTTCGCTTACAGTTTATATGCATGGGAGGCGTCCCCCCCTGCTCGCCTTTCTCGTTCCACTGAATAGGGTAGGGAGTGCTTTTTCTTTCAAAATTCGTTTCGCAATTGACTCACGTTCATAATTGGCCTTCCGACCATGCTTCTTTCATCATTTTTAACGCCCGATCTCCTACGCTTGACCCGGCTAGCTTCACTTGTACCATTCGGTCTCTCGGCTGGAAGAACCACTGGAGCAAGGGGGTGCCTCGATTCTCTGGCATTCCGCCATCGAAAAGGCTACCCCCTCAAAGCTCCTTGGCCAGGGCCCCTTCCCCAGGCCCTTGGGGGGATTTACGAGCCTGCTCGCCCCCTCCTTCCGCCGGAGCACGGAGATACCCCCGAGAGGTCCGGGAGGTGAGTCCGCAAGTGTGCCGCCATCGACCGGAAGCAAAACAAAAGACTCAATTTCAAATGGGAACAGGTCAGGTGACATTGTTAACTGACACATATAAGGATCTAGCACCATGACACCAAAGTCCAAGGAATAAAAGTATGAGAAATAAAATATTGTGTTACAGAAATTCAGAATCTTAATGGAGTAAATGACATATCAATGAACATATGTCTTTCTTCAAGAGGAATTCAGGTTCACATACAGTGTGAAATTACTGTGTTTGTAGAAAGTCAGTCCGTGGAGTCAGGTGGTTCAGTCCCTACCAGTCAGTGTTTGCTTCACTGTTATTCAAGGACTGTTAGAGCCATTTTGGACATTACTTTGAAGTGCTGTTTTCAGAAGAAGGTATCTATTTCATTTTTATCCCACAGTTCCTCCAAGGACATTCTTTCCTCTGTTTTATCCTCACAATAACTCTGTAAGATAGGCCAAGCAAAGAGACAGACACTGACTGGCCCAAGGTCACCCAGTTAGCATCATTGGGTCTCAGGGTTGCTAACCTCCTAGTCATGCCTGGAGCCCTCCCAGAATTATGTCTGATCCGCAGGCTATTGGGGAAAGTGGAAGATTTGGAGGGTGGACTCTATGTTATTTTACCCCACTGGGTCCCTCCCCTCCCCTCCCCTCCCCAAACCCTGCCCTCCCCAGACTCCACCCCCCAAATCTCCAGGAATTTCCCAACCCAGAATTGGCAACCCTATGGTCTAGCCTAGCCATGACACTGGCACTGCCTCATCACACCGCTGTTAGCATGACATATAAATTCTGTAGGCTTGAATCCTGCTTTTCAAATGCAAACTCAAGATTGCACCCAGGATATACTTCGTTGTTTTATAGATTCTGGCAGTTGCTGCTGCTAAACCCCAAAGCTTCTGATTCACATTATTCACAACAATTAAAATGCAGCATGGATTCCATTAACTTCTTTAGCATCTGACATTGCTCTCCCTAGGAATCAGTCCTTTGTTTGTAAGGAAGGGGGCATTTCCTACTTCTAGCTATGTCTATCAGTGAAAGGAAAAGTTTTCTCAAATCTGCTATTTTTTTTCAAATAGTTGAGAAAATTGACGCATAATTCCATGTGTCTAAATGAAACAGATATTGCCCTAAGTTTATATTTCTCTTCTTTCATAAAAAGGAATATGCCACAATATGTCTTATTCTATGAGCTGAAAAGTTATACTAAGACTAAATTGACATCAACCTGCCTCCTACATATATTTTGCTGCAGAGCAGAAAAATTAGCAGGAAATGTCATTGTCAGATGTTTTGCTGGGAAATATTGAGATATCCTGCGTTTTCCAGGTGTAACCTTGACTAGTCCTTCATAGATCATCCAAGCATGTCCCAAGAAACAACCAGATGGATAAAAGCAAGTGTATTGATTACAGAATTGACATAAGAACCAAGGATATCATGGGACTGAATGTTACCCTCCCATATTAAGCAATGTTCCTTGTTCTAATTCTACCATTAAAATATACACATTTGCAGAGAAGACATAATGAAGCCTGGGACTCATTTTTTAAAAAATCTGTGCTGAAGAAGTCTTCCATTTATCCTGCAGTGAATGTTTCAGTGGCAATCCTATGCAAAGTTACCACAGCCTAAACCCATCTATTTTTATAGCCTTAGATTAGAGTAACTCTGCATAGGATTGTACTTTTAGTTAATTTCTCTGTACATTAGTAGGGTTGCTGGCTCTGGGTTAGGAAATATCTGGAGATTTTGGGGGTGGAGACGGGGAAGGTGGGGTTTGGGGAGGAGAGGGACATCATTGGTATATAATGCCATAAAGGCCACCCTCCAAAAGCAGCCATCTTCTCCAGGGGAACTGACCTCTGTCATCTGGGGAACAGTGATAATAACAGGAGATCTCCAGGCAGCACCTGGAGGCTGGCAGCCCTATATATTAGCTTCCCAAATGCCATCACTGTGGGGCCATAGTGGAGAATTATTTAGCTCAGGGGTGTCAAAGTCATTTGTTATGAGGGCTGGATCTAACATAAATGAGACTTTATTGGGCCAGGCCATGTGTGTCATAAAATGTAATGCCAGGTAGTGGAGATATACACATTATAAAGGACACAAAACATGCTTAAAACATTAGCACTCTTGCACTATTTTGTTTATTTAACTGTGTCTGATAACTGACACCCCTGATCTGAATTATTGCATCAAAATGTCTGTGCTGTTGCAATCTTGAGTATGCTGTTCAGGTGTGTATCTGTAAGCTGCAAACCTACGATGACACAGCAGCAGCAGAACTGGAAGAAGAAGCAGAAGACAGCCAGTTCCACTGCGGGCCTGATAGAAGGCCTCCAGGGGCTTGATCCGGCCCCCGGGCCACATGTTTGACACCCCTGATTAGCTGCTACAAGTATGGCTATCAAATAATCAAAGAAAAATTAAAAACCTTAAGGACACCACAAAGTGCAACAAAATCACAGCATTACAAAGATTGAGACTCGAGACCATTATTTTGTTAAAATAAAATTTAATACAACTTTTTAAAAGATTGGCTTTCTAGCAGGCCAATTAATAAAATAATGGTAAGCCAACTATGAAAATGGCCAACATTTATTTCTGACACTCTGCTACATCTTCTGTCTCTTCCCTTTTCAAAAGAATTTATGGTACAACATTATCTAGTCACCACAATTCCTTCTAAGTTGCACTAGGGGGCACTGGTACACAACATTTCAGAAGGCTGCTCAGAGCATTTTAGCTTCAACTCACAACATTTTCCCCTTCAATAGGAAACCATGGAGAATGGGGGCACCTCTTTCTGGGACCCCATGGTCCAATCTTTTTGCAACTTGGGGGGGCGCCCCAGATACCCCATGATCAATTCTCCATTATAGGCTATGGGGCTCATTTATAATAATAGTCCCCATAGGCTATAATTGAGCCAGAATCACCGTGGGTTTTTTTGCACAGCCCTATGATTTTCAGTATGATTTCTAAGCTGCCTTGAGTCACAGGAAAAAGTGGGATATAAATATTTGAATAAATAAGTAGTTTGGGCAGGTTGATAACATTTAAGCAACTTCCTTTTTGTTAAATTAGGCAGGATTCTGACAGTGATTGTTCCATCTCTGTTATACTTGACCTATAATGCTGGTTGTCATATTTCACTTAAAAAAAACCAAAATAGACTGCAAGAGTTTTTTCTCCCCTAAGTACTGGTATGTTTTCTAAGGGTCAGTGCAAGGCTGTCATCCAACCCCAGATCTACCAATATAGTGGACTGGGGCGGGTAGACCTGTTCTTTGGAGCCAGATCTAATGAAAAAAAAGAAGAAGTAGTGGAGGAGGAGGAGAAGGAGGAGGAGGAGGAGATTGGATTTATACTCAGAGTCTCAAAGCGGCTTACAAACTTTTTTCCCTTCCCCTCCCCACAACAGGTGGGGCTGAGAAAGCTCTTTCAAGAAAAGCTTTGACAGAACTATGGCTTGCCCAAGGTCATCCAGCAGCTGCAAGTGGAAAGGGGTAGAGGCCAGGTCTACCAATATGGTGGACTGGGGTGGGTAGACATGTTCTCCGGAGGCCAGGTCTACCAATATAGTGGAAAGGGGTGGGTAGGCCTATTCTCTGGAGGCCAAGTCTGCCAATATAGTGGACTGGGGCAGGTAGATCTGTTCTACAGAGATCAGGTCCAATCTGATATAGTGGAAAGGGGTGGGTAGACCTGTTCTTTGGAGGCCAGGTCTACCAATATAGTGGACATTGCATTTTCTATAAACTACAACAAAAAAAAGGGAAGGGGAAACTATAACTAAGGGAGAAAGGAAAGAAAACCACTAAAAACCCAAGTATAGGAGATCATTACAACAGCTTGTATCAGTTTTAGTCTACAATGGTATCATTATATTGAACATGGTCATTTAAGCTATATTATTTATCTATATAGTTATTAATTCCACTGTTTAAAGAAAATCACAAGAGCATCAACATTTGATAAATGCTTATAAGGCACAATTCAGAGTTCTTCAGCCTTCATTATATTTTATCTTTTCTAATCCTCAATTGGTAATCGCGTTTGGGGGCTGCTGCCCCCTTCTCGGAAGCAGAGTCCTTGTCGGAAGTAGAGTTAGAGGAAGTAGCTATGTCTCTAGGTTTACTGTCTCCATCTTCTTTGCCATCCTCACCAGACTCTCCCAGTTGCAGTCTTAGAAACTCCCATGCTTTGAAAACAGAATCAGTCTTTTCTTTTTTATCTTTAAGTTTGAAAAGGACACATTCGGGAACCAACCATCTATAAGGAATGCTGTTTTTTTGTAAAAACATTATCAAGTCTTTATATTCCTTCCTCTTTTTCCTTATTTCAAATTGGATATCTTTTAAAATCCTGATGATGTTGCCTCCAATTTTCAAGGGTACTCCTGATGTTGCTTTCAGAATTTGATCCCTCACATGTCTCTTCGTGAATCTTACCACTATCTCTCCAGACAGATTATTCTTTTTGATGTATACGGAATAGGCTCTATAAACCACATCCATTTCGCTTGTAAGATATTCTGCTTTTAAATCTGCAATTGGAGCCAACACCTCACTCAACATTTGTTTTAGATTCTCGTTTTTAGCCTCAGGGACTCATTGAAATCGAAGAACGAAGTTGGCTTTCTCCATTTGTATATGTAATAGCTGAGATTCAGAAGAAACTTGCTTCTTTTCCAATGACTGCACCCTTTTTTAACCTTTTTTGATTTGGTATCCATTTCCTTCACCTTCTCAGCTGTTTGTTCTGACAATTTTTTAGTTTCATTCAATTGGAGCTGCTGAGCTGCAAAGTTCTGGTTTAATGTTGTCAGCTGTTGGTTGATGTTCGTCATCTGGTCCAGTAGAGGGGGCAAAGAGTTTGCTAACATTTTAGAAAACTCGGTGGTATCTTCTGGTCATGGGCTCATACTTCCAGGAGGTTTTAGTTTCATTTGCCTCTCCTTCTCCGTTTCCCCCCTGCCACGTTAGTGGATTGTTTACTTTTAAAAAGAACCTGCTAAAGTCTCTGCAATTCGCCCAAATGCTTATTGGCACTCTGGTGTGTTTCTCAAAACAGATTTTTACACTTATACTTCAGCCCCCCCTTAAAAAATAATTATTTCATTCATGTGTATGGGAGGGGCCCTTCCCCCATTCACTAGTCTCACCGTTCCCGGGGGAGCTTTCTTTTATAATCCCAGTGTTTTTGTTTAACTCGACTCATTGTTCTTTGTTGGTCTGGAGACCTTGCCAAAGGTACATGCAAAACACCCGATCTCCAACGCTTGTCCTGGTTGGCGGCTCGAGTTCCATTGCGGAACATAACGGACGGATCATCAGGGTGGAAGAGCACCTCAATTCCCCAGAATCGTGCTGGTGAAGAGGCCACCCTTCGAAAGCCCCATGGCTAGGAGCCTATCACAAAGGCTCCGGGGGTGGGGGTGGACAATCACCCCCCCTCCTAGCCGCTGGTGCATGGATCGCCTCCCCAGGAGCTGCCAGGGACACATCCGCTAATGGGTCTCCATAAAAAGGAAGTCCGGCAGGGAGACCTGTTCTCCGGAGACCTGATCTACCCCGTAGAGGACAACATTTTGTGTAATGAAATTTGACTTGATTCTGTTTTCTCTTATAATGTTTACATTATTCTTAAAATATAGTTTAAATATAGTTTTTAAAAAAGAATTCATTCTGAGATTTTACAAGGTTATGGACATAATCTTCTAAAAATAATTTATGCAATAGTAAAATGTAGACTCGCTCACAACTTTAACACTACTAGTTTTTTCACTCAGAAGGGAAATTTTTTGCTCGCAACACTGTGGCACTTAGAGGGAACATTACTAGTCATCTCATAAAATAGCAGCAATCTACTCAACTATTCACTCAGCAGTTGAAATATATAGCACAGCACAGACAGTTTATTTTGCTTTGTACAGTTGCCAATACTAACCTATGTGGCCAGTGATTAGTTAAAAAAAAATTAAAGACCAAGATTAAAATCTGAGGAGAGATGGATTGTATATTATGCAAGTAGGAGACAAACAGAATGAGAAACAGTTTAAAATTGTATATGATTGTGTTGTACTGCATATAATGCATCACAATGCTAAATTGGTTGAAATTTTGAATATAAATGTCTAAGGAATTGGATTGGGTGAAATATTTTCCATTTTTTATTGTGTGATACATATTTTTATTTTATTGAATTATTTTATTGGACTTGTTATCTCACCCTCCCCACAAGGAGGCTCAGGGTGGGTTCCATCAATATTAATACAATTTACAGTACAATTAAAACCACTTTAAAATAACAGATTAAAATGGTACAAAAATCATAAAATACCATGCAAAATCTGATCTCAGCAGTTAAAATGGAAAAGGACTGTGGGTGCCCAGGTGGCTGTTTGAATCCAGGCCACTGATGGGGAGGCCAACCAGAAGGGGGGGCAACATCTGCTGCCTCAACTAAAAGCCCGGCGGAAGAGCTTTGTCTTACAGGCCCTGCAGAACTGTAGTAAATCCTGCAGTGCATCTCATATGGGAGTTCAGTCCACCAGATAGGGGCCAGGGCCAAGAAGGCCTTGCCCTAGTCGAGGGAAGTCAGACATCCTTGGGGCTGGGGACTACCAAAAGGTGTTGATTTGTAGATCTCAGAACTATATAGGGCTCATACAGGAAGAGGTGGTCCTGAAGGTATGCTGGCGCCTGGCCTTATAGGGCTTTAAAGATGAGCATGAGCACCTTGAAACAGATCCAGTATTTAATAGGCAGCCAGTGCAGTTCACGTAGTACTGGGTGGATGCAAGCCTGCACAGGGTGGATGTGTTCTGCACAGAGTCAAGGGCAGCCCCACGTAGAGAGAATTACAACAATCCAGTCTGGAAGTGACCATTGCATGGATCACTGTAGCCAGGCCCCAGGAGGTGAGATATGGGGCCAACTGCCTATTTTTCTTCAGATGGAAAAAGGCAGAACTGGCAGTGGTGGTGACCTGGGCCTCCATAGAAAGGGAGGCATCCAGGAGCACCCTCAGACTCTTCACCCTCGAGTTTGGCATCAGTGGAGCCCCATTGAAGACTGGGAGCCTAATTCCCAGTCTCAGTCCTCCAAAACTCAGGTGCAGGACCTCTCTTGGATGGATTTAATTTCAGTCAGCTCTGACACAACCATCCAGCCATAGCTTGTAATGCCCCATCCAGATGTCCTGGGGCAGAGTCAGGGCAGCTGTCCATCAGTAGACAGAGCTGGGTAGTGGTGACAACCCAGCCCATACCTCTGGATAATCTGGGTGAGGGGGCGGATATAGACATTAAACAGCATAGGGGAGAGAATTGTTCCCTGTGACACACCACATTCCAAGCACCACCTTCTGTTCCTGATCCTGGAGAAAGGAGGTCAGCCACTGCAAGGAAAGCCCCCATATCCCTGTGTCGGTGAAGCGGTGGATTAACACATCATGGTCAACCATACTGAATGCTAATATGTTGTTGAAGGCTTTCACAGCTGGAGTTCATTAGCTGTTGTAGATTTTCCGGGCTGTATGGCCGTGATCTTGGCATTGTAGGACCTGATGTTTTGCCTGCAGCTGTGACTGGCATCCTCAGAGGTATAACACAAAGAGATACTCTCTGTGTCAAGGTGAGAAGAAAAATGGTAGGCAGGTAATTTATATCTACTCAAGAAGGTGAGGTAGGGCTAAGTCATTATCTTGTAGGAGTTCCCCAGGCTGTGATATGCTAATGGATGAGCTTTCCTGAGGAGGTTCTTTTCCAATTTTATCTGTAGTGCTATTGTAAGATGTAGAGCATTTTTTGTTTTTCAGGACAGGAAACCATGCCCTATTTATTTTTAAACTCTCTTCTTTCCTGTTGAAATTGTATTTATGTTTATGAGTTTCAATGGCTTCCCTGTGTAATCTGACATGGTAATTGGATGTGTCCTGTTTGAGTTAGGCTATGTTCAACCACTGCTGATTTTGCAGGTTGGCCCAGTCTGCAGTGTCTTTCATGTTCTTTTATTCTTGTCTGAATGTTACGCTGTGTGGTCCTGATGTAAACCTGTCCATAGCTGCAGGGTATGTGGTATACTCCTACAGAAGTGAGGGGGTTTCTTCTGTCTTTTGCCAATCGTCGCATCTGTTGTATTTTTCTGGTAGGTCTGAATACTGTTTGTAGGTTGTGTTTTTTCTTTCTTTTTTTCTTTTTTTCCTTTTTTCTTTTATAACAGACAAACATACATATAGTCTGGGATTAGTATACACCCATGTTATATCTAATTCTTAACTAGTTTTCATATTTTTTCACATCTTATAGTTTATAGTTTATATATCAAGATCTTTGCATATAATAAAGCATGTATTTCATTGTCCTATTTCGGTTATATGTCTGTGTAAATCAGATATTATTTTCTTCAATCCATTTATAAAATTTGGACCATGTTTTTTTCAAAGGTTATTCCATTTTGTCCTCTCAAGATTGAAGTTAAATTGTCCATCTCTGCTGCTTCATAAATTTTCTTTATAAATTCTTCTTTTGAAGGGATTTAGTTTCTTCTCCAATGTTTGGCATAAAGTATTCTTGCAGTAGTCACAACATGTATAATAAGATATAAATCTTCCTTTTTATACATTTCTGGTACGATATTCAATAAAAACACTTCAGATTTATATGGTACAGTATTTTTAAACATTTTTTTAAATAAATCATGAATCCAAGGCCAATATTTTTTTTGCTTTATCCCACGTCCACCACATATGAAAAACGAACCAACATTTTTTAAAATTTCCAACATCCATTTGATAATCCAGGATACATTTTTTCCTAATTTATCAGGGGTCATATACCATCTATAAAACATTTTATACATATTTTCTATATATGAAATTGTTTTAGTAATCTTTATATTCATTTTCCATATTCAAGACCATTGCTCTAGTTCAATATTATGACCCAAATTTTGTGCCCATTTAATCATACAATTTTTTAACTATTTCATCTTGTGTCTTTTCTTCTAACATTATCACATACAATTTTAATCAATTTCTCATGATTACACAGCAAAATTTTATCTATTTCTGTCATTTTAGGGTAAAAACCCATTGACTTATCTTTAGTATATCTTGATTCTACTTGTACTCTTTCCTCCCAACTTAGATTGATTACTTGTTCTTTAAGTTTTTCTGTTGATTTTAGTTCATTTTTATTGTTCAGCTTTTTTTTCAGCAGGTCTTCATATCTTAATAACATTTTTTGAAATATAATTGGATTTGTGAACTGTTCATAGGTTGTGTTTTTTCATAAGTTTTCCAATCTGATAAGTGATTCCTTTGATATATGACAAAAACACTTTTCCTGTGTGAGACTGTTTTTCCTCAGTTGTTTGTTTTACCTTTGGTTTAATTGCTTTTCTGATTTCATTCTTGGAGTAGCCCTTTTCTTGAAGTGAGTGGCTTAGATGATTTAGTTAATTGTTGAGAAAGTGTGGTTCATAGTCTTGTGCAGTCTACTAATGTTTTGGTTATGCCTCTTTTTTGCCGAGGGTGGTGATTGGAGTTTTTGTGTAAATAATGATCCGTGTGAATTGGTTTTCTGTAGACCTTGTGGCCTAATTGAAGGTTAGCTTTGTTGATGACCATGATATCTAAAAATGGGAGTTTATCGATTTCTTTTTCCATGGTGAATTGTATGTTTGGGTGGATGTTGTTGAGGTGATCTAAAAACTCCATCAATTCTACTTCTCCATGACTCCAAATGATAAAAGTATCATCTATGTACCAGAACCAGACTGTAGGTTTTTGGGGTGCAGATTCTAAAGCTGTTTTTTCAAAATGTTCCATGTAGAAGTTTGCTATAACTGGGCTGAGAGGGCTTCCCATGGCAACCCCATCCATCTGTTCATAGAGTTCATTATCCCATTGGAAGTAACTGGTTGTCAAACAATGGTGGAATAAGGCTGTTGTGTCTTTTGGAAAAATCTGTTTAACAAGCACGAGTGTATCTTTTACTGGAACCTTGGTAAAAAGAGATACCACATCAAAACTCCACAAGTCAGATCTTACATTGTAGAAAACTTATCCCTAGCAGCTACCTGAGTCCTGCTCCTAAGGAACAATTTGAAAAAACCCAAAGCATATCTCCTGAAACACCACTGTTGGGGGACCCTCATGGACAAAATGCCAGAAGGCACAGAGAGCAGCGGTGAAGAGGAAGAATCAAATGGAATCAGCCACTTTGTCTTTCATTACAGAAGAATTTGCTTCGCTGAGCTCCTTCATTAGCACAGGAGAGGGAAGGAAAATTCTTCCTCATTACAGCCCCATCTTCACTTGTGCTTCATGGTGTTTTGTACAGCAGTTTCCCAACTGCCAACACCAGCTTTTTAGGAATCACAGGGGCTACTGAGAAAAGTGGGGCTATTTTTTTCTAGAATCAAGTGTGTTTAGGAGTGCATCCTAAGTATTTTTGGCTATAGAAAAATTACTGGCATTCCAACGGGGGTGTGGTTCAGTGGTAGAGAATTCACTTGGCATGCAGAATGTCCCAGGTAAAATCCCTGGCATCTCCAGGTTTGTTTGTTTTTTAAATCAGGTAGTGAGAGATGTGAAAAACCCATACCTGAGACTCTGGACAATTACTACCAGTTTGAGCAGACATTACTCACCTTGATGAACCAAAGGTCTGATTCAGTGTATGGCAGTTTCATGTGTTCAAACAGAGTTAAAGCATGGAATGGATGCAGAGATGCACGACAGAAAACTGTAACATAGTTCTGCTTGCACAAGGAAAACTTGCACAATCAACAATACAATTGCTGCAGCAACACATAGTGCTTTAATATAATTTTAACAAAATATCAGATAACATATAAAGCAATTGGATGTATAACAGATTACTTCATCTAATTTGGTTTTGATACTGTATTTGAAAAAATAAATAGTGCTATGCCTTACACGTGCAGAAAAGATTGTGGGATACAATCACTTGCACTCAGCACAAGCTGACAATGAAGAGTTTATTTCAGCATTTTTGCTGTGTTTGCACAAGTATTGTTGTACACACAGAAATCTCCCATGGGATTCAACCCATCATTTGCATTGTCATATATCAGTGTCAGTTTTAGGCACATGTGCCACAAAAGGCACCAGTACAGTTACATTCCAGTTTGGCTAATTCTTCCCCTTATTTCCTGCCAATAGCAGGAAACTTATTATCCCATGTAGTGGTAATGTAATAGCTTTTTGAGGATTCAGTTGTATGAGGAGATCAGTAGAAGAACTTGACACAATATAATTTTAGATCCATGCAGAGGTCATTTCGGGGGGGATCGCGGGGGATCGCAGTTCCCCTGGGTGAGGCACGGGGGGTGGGGCACATGAAGAAGCCCCGCCCCCTGCTTCCGGCCGCCCCGCTTCCGGCCCTCATTCAGCTAGGAGGAGGCAGGAGAAGAGGGAGGGTAAGTTGCTTCCTACCCTGCCTCTCCCCACCCCTGCCTGCCTGGGGCCAGGGAGGGCCTTCGCGGGGCTTCCTTGCACTCCTACCGGCCTTGCAGGTCCACCGCCAGGCCCCTCATGGGGCTCAGCAGTGGAGCTGCAAGGCCGGCGGCAGCAGCCGGGACCATTGGGGGCAGGGTGTGTGACCTTATGACACACTTCCGTTGATGTCAGGGGGTGTGGCCTTATGACACACTTCCGGTGATGTTAGGGGGTGTGGCATATGTTAATTAGTTATGCTAATGAGTTCCCCTATCTCTTTTTCTACGAAACGACCCCTGGATCCATGTGTACCAAAATTAGGGATATCTGAAGGACAAAATAAAAATGTGCTCGTCTGTATCTGTGCTAGAAATGGCTGGGAAAGCAGGTGTTGAATCCTGGTACAAGGTGAGGCATTGATAGAAAAGTTACCTTTTTATTTAGGCATGAAAGGTAATCACAGTTGGATAAATTCACTGAAAAATGGCCCGTACTATATTAATGAAACATGAAGTGTAACTTGCACTTGGCTTAATTCAACTCCAGTTTCTTTCCATCTTTGCTCTAGCTGTTGTTCAAGGTGTTTCATATTTCCTGGTGCTTTAAAGGGACTTGATGTTCTTTAGTTCTTTTAAAGGGCTGTCACTTAGAGGAGGACAGGGAGCTGTTGGCAGCCGAGGATAGGACTCACAATCTTGGGTTTAAATTAAGGGTGGGAAGGTTCTGGCTGGATATTAGGAAAAACTTTTTTACAGTAAGAGTTGTGCAACAGTGGAATCAGCTGCCTAGGGAGGTGGTGAGCTCCCCTTCACTGGCAGTCTTTAAGCAGCGGCTGGATAAACGCTTGTCAGGGATGCTCTAGGCTGATCCTGCATGGAGCAGGGGGCTGGACTAGATGGTCTATATGGCCCCTTCAAACTCAGTGATTCTATTATTCTAGTGTGTAGGATACTCATGGACAGTGTGTAAGACTAAATCAGTTGTTTTTCCACCTATATGACTCAGGCCATCTTTACATTGTGCCTCCACATTGGTCAGCAACCAATTAAGTGATGTTCTTGAGTAGTGTGGTGCTTCCGTTTTTATTAAGTACAATATCAGAGGCATCTTCATGAACAGATGATTGAACACACACTGGAATTGGCATGAAACAACACAGAGATCCTCTCATGCATGCAAGCACATGGAGAAACCTAAATAGCGATAGCCTACAGCAAATAAATATACCATGACCTGAATGGCCCAAGTTAGTCCATTTAATCATATTATAGACACTAAGCAGCATTAGCCCTGATTTACTAACTTGGATGGACCAAGAATGTTTAGGGTCACTACACAGAGGCAGGCAATGGCTAACCAAATCTGTTTTCTGTTGCCTTGAAAACCCTATGGGATTGCCATAAGTCAGATGTGGCTTGAGGACAATTTTCACCACCAAAGAACATATATGAAGTTGTCTTAAACTGGGTCAGACCATTAAATCAGCTCACTCAGTAATGTCAGGTCTGGCTCTCCAAGCTATTGGGTATAGAAAGGTCTTTCCAACCTCTCCTATCCAAAGATCCTTTTAGCTGGCAATCGAACCTGGCAACTTCTGCAAGAGAAGCATGCATCCAGTAGCAATTTCTGCATACATGGTGGCACTTTCTGCTGATCCATTTGCCTGTATCTATATACTGAATTCCATGTGGAGATTTCTCATTGCATTTGTGATTCTGTGGGAGGGCTTATATGCAGAAAATACGCAGCTAGCATGCATGTCTGTACATGGATTTTCTGAACCCTTTATTTCACCAAAACAGCTCAGCCTTGGCAAACTTTATGCACATGTGAATATTTCAGTCTTTTTATTGTCATCATATGTGATTAATGAAACAAATTTTCTGGAAATTGAAAAATAAGAAGGAAGAGAATGTTTTACTCAGCAGAATAAAATTTGGGCAAATTTCCATTTACATACCTATTATCCAACTCCTCTTAAGTGATTCAGATTCACATATGCAAGAGTACTTACCAAGCCAAGAACAGTGAGCAAGATTCTGATCTCACTAATAGATGGTATAAAGGAGCAAGTTCACATAAGTCAATTAATTTCTCTCATTTGCAACTGAGACCAGAATGCAGCCCAGTAGGTTGCATAATAGAAGGAGTATTATTGTGCCATTTGATCTTTCAGTGGTATGTTGAATTATACTTCAAATTGTAGCAGCTCTGATTTTCCCTTCACATTGCCCTCCATTCTTGAACTTGAACCAATTGAAATACATGCTAGAAACTGAGAAAAGCAACCAATCCCTTCTTCTTAATCATGGCATCAGATTCCACACTTTTTCAAAATTAATAGCAAGATTGCTACCTGGTCAAAAAATTGAATTAGTTAGGGTTGCCAGGTCTAGGTTGGAAAATACCTGGAGACTTTGGGGGTGGATCCAGGAGAGGGTGGGGTTTGGGGAGGGGAAGGGTCTCAGCATGCTACAATGCCATAGAGTCCACCCTCCAAAGCAGCCATTTCTCCAGGGGAGCTGATCTCTATCAGCTGGGGATCAGTTGTAAAAGTGGGAGATCTCCAGGCCCCACCCGGAGACTGGCAACCCTAGAATTAGTATTTACATTGGAATATTCTATGAACATTGAAATGAATAAACAGCAATATAGAATAGAAAGCCAATCAGTGTTGAGTATAAAGTCCGTTTTGATCTTAAATGCAGATAGCTTTTTTAAAAAGGCTTGTTAACATTTCTGTCCTTGTTATGCAGATAGATGTCTACTTTGACTGTTTCTGTAAAGCTGCCTTATAAGGCCAGGTATTATGAGCACTCTTATGTGGTTTGTTTCTAAGCCATATATATCTTAGAATTTCCCTTTATAGCTTGAAAGGACAGCATTAAGAAAGTCTTTTCTTTTTGGTTCCTGGTTGTGATTGCTGACATATC
>NW_015172051.1:244297-269297 GCF_001447785.1 Gekko japonicus | reverse complement strand
TCTGAAGGCCACAGGAAAACATTCAACAGATTGAAAATTAACCCAGACAAGGAGGTGATGGTTTTGGATACCATGCTCATTATAAGGGAAAGTGAGTCTTTTTTGTTAGGGGATTAGAGCCAGCTTGGCTAGTGGTTAGAGTGTTGGGTGGGATCTGGGAAACTGGAGTCCCACAATACCCATTCTGCCCCACCACCTGCTGGATGACCTTGAACCAGGCACTTATCTCAGCCTAACCTACTTCACAAGGTTGTTCTGAGGATAAAATGTGGAAAGGAAGAATCATGTATACCCCTTCCCAAATTCCTTGAAGGAACAGTGGGATAAAAATACTAGCCACAAGAGTTACTTTGGATGCACTGCCCTCATCCATTCTGAGTGAGCCAGCATCAATCAGTCATCATCTATGTAAGTTTTAACTGCCTGATTGATTTCCCCAGTGTTTTAGAAATATACATAGCAGCAGAGCTTTCAGATTTGAGATCACACAACTGTGATCCCAAATCAGTGGTAGAATATCTGCTGGCATGCAGAAAGTCTCGGCTTCAATTCTTGGCATCTCCAGTAAAAAGAACCAGCAGCTGGTGAGGTGAAAGTCCTCACTGCCTGAGACCCTAGAGAGATGCTGCCCTTCTGAGTAGACAATACTGATCTTGATGGACCAATGGTCTGATTCAGTGTAAAGCAGCTTCATGTGTTCAGAGTGGGTGTAATATTTTACCAATGAAAACCACCTCACAAATATTTATCAGACTGCATGGCAATGTGGGAAGCAGAACCCTACTCTTACTGTGATAAAGACAAGGACTTGTGGTAAGTGTAATGTATTGAAATGATTACATGAATCACCTCATAGGACTCCCATGTTAAGCTTCGAGCCAGACCAGGGCTCCTCTGAGCGAACTTCCTATTGGTCGCTTCGTAACAGCGACCAATCAGAACGATACCATTCCCTAGGAGGGAAAGACTCCCATTGGTCTTTATCCTAGCAATCTCATTGGTTGTTATTTGTAAATAGGCGTGGCTACATTAGCCCGGTTATGTTTAAAAGGAGCATAAGCTCCCACTGTTTTCTGTTCTGGTTTCTTACTGAGTTAGTGCTTGTTCGTTACTTCTAAATAAAGCTGAATCACTTGCTGAATCACTCTACGAGTCCTTTGTTAGCGCGATCTAACAATTGGCGACGAAGGTGGGATGTTAGAGCAGGTAGGCAGCCCTGCGGACATCCACACTTCGGACTCGGAAGGAAGCGAGCAGAGCACAGCAGCCGATCCGGCGGAGGCGGCACCAGCTCCGGTGCCCAAGTCTCCCCCGATGGCTGGAAGCCAGAAGTTCGAGTGCTTCGAACCCTCCTCAGAAGACTGGGACTCCTACCTGTCCAGGTTCGAGTTCCATCTGGAGACCCACGACATCACCGATGAGGCGAAGAAACGAGCATGCCTCCTGAGTTCCTGCGGGAAGGGGACCTTCGACATAGCCAGGTCGTTGGTGGCCCCAACTGATATAAAGACTGTCACCTACGCTGACATCACGGAGAAGCTTAAGGCTCACTATTCTCCACAACCGTCGGAGATCGCCTGCCGGCACGCTTTTTACAAGCGGAACCAGGCCGGAGGCGAGACCATCGCAGATTTCGTGGCGGCCCTTCGCAAAGCCGCACGGCCATGTAATTTCCACAACGTGGAGGAAGCCCTCAGAGACCGTCTCGTCTGCGGTCTCAAAGATGAAAGGCTGCAACAGAGGCTGTTCGCCCGCACCACCCTGACCTGGGCAGTGGCCTACGAAGAGGCCGTGGCCGCGGAAGCAGCGGAGAAGTCCACGAAGGAGGTCCGCCAGCGGGTGGCAGAGCCCAGTATACACGCTCAACGAGACAGCGAGGGCGAAGACGCGGATGATGACGTCAACGCGGTTCGAGGCAAGCGGACCCCAGCGAAGACTACCAACGTCAAGCCTTGCTCCGGTTGTGGCGGGAAGCACCAGCGCGGCTCCTGTTGGGCTCGTGATGTCGACTGCAGAGCGTGTGGGCGGCGTGGTCATCTGGCCAGAGTCTGCAGATCAGCGAAGAAGGATCCCTCAACTAACAACCGGTCAGCGCAGAGGGGCACTCCAGTCAGCACCCAAGGCAAGACCCGTTCCTCAGCATCGGAAGCAAGCTGCCAGTTGACGGCGACCTTGTCGAGCGCATCGGCCGTAAATCGCACCAGCAGCCAGGGCAAGATCACCGTGACTCCACTCCTCGACGGCCGACCCTGTACAATGGAGGTGGACTCAGGATCGTCCGTGACGGTGATTTCTGCCGCGTCCTGGCGCCAGTTGTTCCCGAACCGAAGCCGGCGGCGGCTCCAGCCTGCGGGAACCAGAGTGTCCGACTTCCAGGGCAACCGAATTCCCTTGGCCGGACGGGACTCTGTTACTGTTGAGTATAAGGGGAAATGTGTTAAACTGTCATTCCTGATTGCAGAGGGAGACCGGGTTAACCTGCTAGGGTTAGATTGGTTTGAGCCATTGGGCATCGGTATTTCTGGGATTAACAGGATGTCTGAAAATAAATGGGGCATGCTGTACGACCTGTTCCCTGATGTATTTGCCGAAGGGTTGGGAAGGTACAAGGGCCCCCCGGTTGCGTTTGACTTAGATCCGTCAGTCAAACCTATTAGGTTGAAGTATCGGAAAGTACCTGTGTCTCTCAAACATAAGGTGGAAAAAGAGATTGACAAACTAGTTGAGCAAGGGGTTTTAGAGCCAGTACCATACAGCAAATGGGAGACCCCGATCGTAACCCCTGTCAAATCAGATGGGTCCATACGACTATGCGCCGATTACAAATGTACGATTAACAAGGCGCTGCAGCAACATTCGTACCCGGTCCCGGTAATAAGCCACATTTTGGCTTCCCTGGGGGGTGGCAAGATTTTCGCCAAATTTGACCTGGCCCAGGCATACCAGCAGTTGCCTGTCACCCCGGAGGCTGCCGAGGCCCAAACAATTGTAACCCACCAAGGGGCTTTTAAAGTGAACAGGCTGCAATTCGGGGTCAACGTAGCACCTGGGATTTTTCAGGGCCTCATGGAACGTCTACTAAGGGGGGTACCTGGCACAGTGCCCTATTTTGACGACGTGCTGATTGCGGGCGGGTCTGAACAGGAACTACTGGACCGGGTTAAAGAGGTCCTCAGGCGTTTTCAAAATGCCGGCCTCAGAGTTAAGCGCTCAAAATGCACGCTCGGGGTGGAAAGTGTGGACTTCCTGGGGTTTCGCATTGACGCAGAGGGAGTCCACCCCACGGATGAGAAGGTATCTGCAATCCAAAACGCCCCCAGGCCGGTGAGTAAGAAGGAGCTCCAATCCTTTTTAGGACTCCTGAATTTTTATCATGCGTTTTTACCGCATAAGGCATCAGTGGCGGCCCCTTTGCACGCGCTTTTGCACAAGGAGGCAAAATGGAAGTGGGGGCAGGCCGAGGAAAAGGCTTTTGTGGGAGTCAAGGAGCTGCTGACATCTAATGCCGTACTCACGCATTATGATGAACACAAGCTCCTGGTGTTAGCTGCTGACGCTTCACCGTTTGGAGTAGGCGCAGTTTTAAGCCATCTGATGCCTGATGGGAGCGAAGCGCCTATCGCTTTTTATTCTAGATCACTATCTGCGGCAGAGCGGAACTATGCCCAGATAGACAAGGAGGGTCTGGCGTTGGTAGCGGCTGTCAAAAAGTTCCATGATTTTATTTTTGGCAGACGATTTTTGCTGGTCACTGACCACAAGCCGCTACTGGGGATTTTTGCGCCCGATAAGCAATTGCCAAACATCATGTCCCCACGCATGCTTAGATGGGCGATATTTTTGCAGGCTTATGATTTTGACTTAGAGCACCGGCCTGGGAAAGCGATTGGGCATGCGGATGCCCTCAGCCGGTGCCCGGTGCCGGACATTGGCGCAGACCCTGCCCCCGCCTGTGAGGTCTTGGCAATTGAGGAGCTTCCTCGACCCCCGGTATCATCCAGGGACATTGCAGCACACACGGCCAAGGATAGCGTGCTGTCCCGAGTATTAAACTGGGTTTGGAGGGGGTGGCCGGTTGGAAGCGTTGAACCGGAGTTCGGCCCTTACAAAAGCCGTCAAAATGAACTATCCATTTCTAAGGGCTGTGTATTATGGGGGAACAGGGTGGTGGTTCCTGACAAACTCAGGACGAGAGTGTTAGAGTCGCTGCACGAGGGTCACCCCGGTATGGTACACACCAAAGCGTTGGCCAGAGGGTATGTCTGGTGGCCGGGGCTGGACAAAGAGATCGAAGAATGGGTACGAGGGTGTCCCAAATGCCAGCAAGTCAGACCCGATCCCCCACAAGCTACACCCCAAGGCTGGGAGTCATCTGGTAAACCCTGGGCCAGATTGCATATAGATTTTGCTGGCCCTCTCCAAGGGCAAATGTTCCTAATTGTGGTGGACGCTATGTCCAAATGGCTGGAGGTCGTGCATATGAAATCGACCACATCACTTGCTGTGATCCATGCGCTCCGCCGACTTTTTGCCACCCACGGGTTGCCTGACGTCATCGTCAGTGACAACGGGCCTCAATTTGTGTCTGAGGAATTTAGGCTCTTCCTCACGAGTAATGGCATACGCCAAATGACTTCGGCCCCTTTCCATCCGGCATCTAATGGCCAAGCCGAACGGATGGTCAGGACGGCCAAAGAGGCCCTGGGTAAAATGGACGAAGGGGACTGGAGCCAGAGGCTGGGCTCCTTTCTTTTGCTGCAGCACACCACCCCCTGTAGTGCTACAGGCCGTAGTCCGGCCGAATTGTTAATGGGGCGGAGACTCACGACCCGTTTGAACCGTATGCACCCAGACCTATCAGAAGATCAGTCCGAGCGTACCACTGCGCAACCGAAGGTGCGCATGTTTGAAAAAGGGGACAAGGTTTTCGCACGAAATTATGCAAACGGGCACTTGTGGCTTCCTGGGGTTATATCCGACTCTGTGGGTACTCGAATGTATGTGGTGCAGTTAGCTGACGGTCGAATATGGCGGCGCCACATAGATCAGTTAAGGAGACGTTGGGCTAGGGACAGCGCTGACTCTCCGACGGCTGAATCCCCTGATGTCGAGTGGACACCCCCAGAGCAGGCGGTGAGTACCGAAAGGCCCGGTACTGTCCCCGAGTCAGGGCAGAACCCTGTGTGCGGGGCTGAAATCCCAGTCGAGTCTGTGCCTGATCCAGGCTGTAGTGAACCCCACTCTGACCCACAACCTTGTCTGCCCGTGGAGCCTGCACCGCTCCGCAGGTCCCAGCGTTCGCGGCAAATGCCGACTTATCTGAAGGACTATGAGTGTAAATACTGTTGGAATAACTGATGTACAAAGGTTGATTGTATGTATGTAAATAATAAAACAATTGGGATGATGGCTTAACTTAGGGGGGAGGAATTGTAATGTATTGAAATGATTACATGAATCACCTCATAGGACTCCCGTGTTAAGCTTCGAGCCAGACCAGGGCTCCTCTGAGCGAACTTCCTATTGGTCGCTTCGTAACAGCGACCAATCAGAACGATACCATTCCCTAGGAGGGAAAGACTCCCATTGGTCTTTATCCTAGCAATCTCATTGGTTGTTATTTGTAAATAGGCGTGGCTACATTAGCCCGGTTATGTTTAAAAGGAGCATAAGCTCCCACTGTTTTCTGTTCTGGTTTCTTACTGAGTTAGTGCTTGTTCGTTACTTCTAAATAAAGCTGAATCACTTGCTGAATCACTCTACGAGTCCTTTGTTAGCGCGATCTAACAGTAAGGATGAATGAGATATGTATAGTGTCTATATAAATGCTGATTTATGTCACCTCCTAGCCATTGTTTATCCTTTCTTAGATTGATCAGGATGATTAAGGGGTTGGAAACTCTTTCCTATAAGGAAAGTCTGGGACTTCTCAGTTTAGAAAAGAGATGACCAAGGGACATGATAGATATTTGTAAAATTATGCATGGGATGGAGAAAACAGAAAGAACTCCTTTTCTCTATCCCATAACACTAGAATTTGGGAGTACCTAGTAAAGTTGATGGGCAACAGATTCAGGATGAAAAAAGGAAGTTCTTCATTTGGCAGGTAATTAAATTGTGGAATTCACTATCAGTGAATATAGCAATGACCCCCTGCACAGATGACTTTAAAGAAGATTACACATTTATGGAAAATAGGCCCACCCATGGTAACTAACTGTGATGAGTAAAGGGGGCCTCCACATTCAGAGCCAATAAGCCTTTAAATACTAGTGATGAGAGGTAACTTCAGGGGAAGGCCTCAGCCCTTATGTGCTGCCCCCCCCCCCCCAAGGCAATAGGTTGGCTACTTTGTGAAACAGGGTGGTGGACTACATAGCTGAGGAGTTTGGATTTAAAATTAATAGAAAGTGCTATCCGTTACATAGTGAAAATAAAGCCCAAAGTGGATGCTGTTAGATTTCTATTGTAAGTCAACAAATCTGAGTAAAGATTATAAACAAACATGGACCCATATCCAAAGGTTTTCATGAGCTTCTGGGCCTTTTGCAGACTGAATTTGGAGAGGGGAAAATATAACTATTTCTGAGTATTAGGCACATTCCGCTGTGTGGGCAGAAAGGTTCAGTTTGTTCTCAGCACTAATATCAATACTGCTGTCAGAGCATGCTTTTGTCATCTTTATCGTTTTGTTTTTATAAACAGTTGGTGTCATTATATTACAACTGGGTGTACTGAACTAATTTTGTCCATGGAAATTAGGAATAGTGTGTATGGTAAAGGAATAGCGTGAAAAAAGCTGTTAAAATAAATTGTGTCCAACACTTAATTTTTTCTGCACCAAATTGGAATGAGAACGAACAATGTGTCATGACTTTTTAAGCATTCTCATTTCTAATAGAGGAATGTGGCTTTAGATGTGTTCTCTCTTTCTATGCAAATATCTAATGGGTTCTATTTAGCTGCTAGAATGAACACACACATAGGTTTGTCTCCCTTCTTCCTAAACCCTCAAAAAGGTGTTCCTGAGGGTCCAGGGACCCTCTCCAACAGAGTGGGATGTTGCATGGGAGGAGAGGGCCGCAGCTTGGTAGAAAAATCAGCAAAAATCACCTCCTCTCTCCTTACACAATCTCCTTAACACATGTTACTTATGTAAATATTATATATGCTAGTTATATAAACATCTGTCATTCCAATGAAAAGAGAATGACCAAAAAATCAGAATGAGAAGAGGAAATTGTTTTGCACAGAGGTCATTTCGGGGGGGATCACAGTTCCCCCGGGTGAGGTACGGCGGCGGGGCACATGACAAAGCCCCGCCCCCCGCTTCCGTCCGCCCCGCTTCCGGCCCTCATTCAGCCAGGAGGAGGCAGGAGAAGAGGGAGGGTAAGTTGCTTGTAAAGTTGCTCCCCCCCTGCCTCTCCCCACCCCTGCCTGCCTGGGGCCAGGGAGGGCCTTCGCGGGGCTTCCTTGCAGTCCTGCCGGCCTTGAAGGCCACCGCCGGGCCCCTTACGGGGCTCGGCAGTGGAGCTGCAAGGCCGGCGGCGGTGGCCGGGATCGTTGGGGGCGGGGTGTGTGGCCTTATGACACACTTCCGGTGACGTCAGGGTGTGTGGCATATGCTAATGAGTTATGCTAATGAGTTCCTCTAGCTCTTTTTCTATGAAACAACCCCTGGTTTTGCAGGAAAATTTTGAGATTTGCTCAGATAGAGTTCTACGATTTTCCCTTTCAGGTGCACACAGAGACTCCTAAACTATTTCTGAGGGTTCTCTGGCCCTCAGTCACAGGTTTTCCTGACATAGGGATCTGCAAGCATTAGGGAGAGAGGCAGACAAATTAGTTCCATAAGTTCTGCTATGGTCACAGTTGTTTGGATTGATTGTGCACTTAACTAATCCTTGTTGTGAAGGGATAAAATGTGTTCTTACAAAAACACACATGTATCTGTGGGCAATACAGTCCAAATCTGCAGCCAATAAAATGTTACATTTGCATTGCAAGAATGGGAGAGAAATGTGTATGGTGAGTGATTCTCACTGTTTGGCTAAAACTATCACAGGAGTCAATCCCTGCTTGGCACCTTTACCTCTGTTATCCAAACTTTTGAAGTGATTTGTCAAGAGCAAGCTTGGAGGGAAATATATAAGACTCCCCCACCCCATTTAATTTTGATTGTGTTGCAAAGGAAAGTTCTCAGGATGGAGGAAATATATATAAATGTTAGCCTGGCTTGGAATACTGTGGTAAGATGCTGATATCAAAAGCAAGGCCTGTTGGACTGTGCCCTGGCTCCATCCTAAAACCATTTCTAAGATAGGAATCCCATGGCTTTGTACGTATAGGATCAACTAGCAATGTACCGTTCCATATTTTTCCCTAGACTCTGACTCACTGATCTATCTACTGATCATTCCCAACTATTTTTGCTTTCTAGGAGCTACACTTAGAAGAAGAAGTGATTGGATTTATACCCCACCCTTCACTCAGAGTCTCAGAGGGCCTTAACAAATGTCTTCCCCTTCCCCTCCCCACAACAGACACCCTGTGAGGTAGGTGAGGCTGAGAGAGCTCTGACAGAAACTGCTCTTTCAAGAACAGCTCTGAAAGAACTATGGCTTGCCCAAAGTCATCCAGGAGTTGCAAGTGGAGGAGTTGGGACTCAAACATGGTTCTCCCAGATTAGAGTCTGCGCACTTAACCACTACACCAAACTGGCTCTCACTGCACCAAACTGGCTCTTATTTATTCTTTGAGTATGAGCTGATTGCATATTAAGGCCATTCATGATTGCTACAGGTTCCTACCATATTCACAACCCCAAGAAATGGAGGGTTGGAAAGAGAAAGGTTTTTAAACACAACTTTGGTAGTTGTCCCCTTGGTAGCTGGCAAATCTTAGTGCAGAGTGGCTGAGGACCAAGAGGGCATCTGTGACAATCCCAATATAATTTTTCAAACTACTAGCCCTGATTCGGAGAACCTTTTGGGGAGACCAAGCTTTGATTTTTGAATGAAATTGTGAATGTCTTTCTGGAATCAAATCTCCCAGGTGGTTTTCCTAAGAAAGAGCCAACAGACTGTGTCCCAGGAATCCAAGTTTACTCCCACTGTAACATATTTATATACATGGTGGTTATTGCCATATCTATGTTTCCCTTCAAACATGCTGTTTTAGATGATTTTAGGTAGTAAATAGGTGAGCTGTGGGCACATTGGAAAGAATAATGAATTGTGTCTAACATTGTTGAGGTCAGCAAGAGATAAAGCAGTGGGGGAGTTGTATGAAGACAGGCATTTGCTATTTTTGTTTGTTTAAATAATCATTTATGTGAGGACGCAAAGCCCCTCAGTTAAGACCCTTCATTTACTAAACTTTCTGCCAAAACAGTACTATTAAGGTATTCCTGTTTTAAACAGTTCACTATCAGGCCCTTTTAAGTGATCCTTTTATCGCTTTTAAAAAGATATTATTTCATCTAGTCTCTTATATGCATTTGCCATAGCAAAATGTTATATCAGGATTCAAATGACTTATTTGAATTTGTGTGGCTTCATGTTTGATCTGATGATTATTAGCTGTTGAAAATGTAGTTTATAAATATAATATGGAATTAATGTATGTCAGAAAATATTTGCAATTATTTTAAAAAAGCAAGATTCTCCAATATTACATCTAGCAGTAATGTCTAATTAATGCTTTAAAGGCTACACTTCAATTGAAATGAATGATGTACCTTTGCCTACCTAAGACAGATCATGAACATGGTTACAACAAAGTAATTTCCCTTTGTCAGATACAGATTTTTCAGTAGTATAGTTCACCTGGCTTAATAAAGTTAAGCACCACTTACAACTGACACTTCATTTTGCCTCATTCTATTATATATTAGGATGGCTGTTGTGTTCTTGTAGCAACCATCTGCGTAGGTGTACATTTGTACTCTCCTGCTGTGTGGGTACTCTGTCTAACTCCCAACCTTGTAGCTTTTATAATCGTTTTGAAAAATGCTGTTTGAATTTTTATGAGCTAGACTTCCTTATTACTAATTTAAAGTTACAGAGATTTATGCTGCCCAATATGTTTCTGTTTTGACTTCATTCATTTTTATATGCCCTAAGAGATTCTCAGTGCCACAATACTATTGTTGTAATAACATGCCAAAAAAAGATGTCATAAGAAATTTGTGCTTTGCAAATAAGAATATAACTGAGCCACAGAAATTGCAAGGAAAACAAAGATGATAATTTTACTGGTGAAAGAACTAATACTGAAGAGTACCAGCATTTCTGTTCTACAGTACGAGATGACTATTGGTATTCAGTGAAATAAGTCGTATGATTTAGCAAACTGAACTTCATTCCTTTAGGGCACATCACAAGTAAATACTCCACTGTTATACTATGCTGGAATTTGTTAGCAACATAGTGTAATATTTTCCACTTCAGTTACTGCAATGTACAAATAGTCTAAACATGTAGATGTTTTGATGTACCACCTACACATCATTTGCAGCATTGTCTCCTTGTGTGGTGTCATTCAAACATTGACTCAATTTGCTGTTTCAGTAATGTTGTTTCAAGAACCTTGAAGTAACCTTCTGGAAGGTCTTGGACAAATTCCACTGCTGAAGGAAGTTTCTGGTTTTATCAATAATTAAACTGATTTGAAATATGTGGCTGCTTGGCTTCTACCAGGAGTGAGTCACTGAGAACACACCACCTGTGTTATAGCTTTCAACTAACTTTCAGTCACAATTTTAAGGGCCTGGAAATTGTAATTCCATTCCAATTGGCCTCTGAGAAATGTACTTAGGGAACAAATTAGTCTGTATAAATGCACACTCATCCCATGATGATTTGAGATGAAGTGGAGATTCTAAGTTCCAAAGTCCATCTTGGGTGGGTGCGTTCCAGCTCACCTGCAGGGTCGCCAGCCTCAGCAAGCTGCCCAGAGTCATCTGTCCATATGTCCACTATATCAGACTCATATTCTCTTAAGCAGGTGTCAGACAGCTTTATTGGTAACTTGATGACACAGTTACATTCACTTGTCTCAGCTACAGGGTATCTAGTACTTCCTCCTCCAGTGGCCACGGCCAGGCATGCCTAATCACCACCTTTAAGGCCCTCCCCAGAAACTGGCCCCTCCCTCAGAGCCTCATTCCCTCTCTTCCTGGGACTTACTCTTGCTCATGCATGCCCAAAGGCACTCCCTCTCTGGCAAGGGTGGTTGAGGCCATAATCCAGTCATGCCCTACCATGTGCATGTTGGGCCACACCCAACCTATTGATTGGTTTCTGCCCAACACTCACCCATTGGCTTATCCCCTTCAGTCATTTCCCAGGTGTCCAGGCCAATGCCCCCTGGGACCACAACCCATTCTAGTTCACCTTCCTCACCTGTCACAGACCTGCCCATCAGTCTATGAGATGGAATACATGAGGGCACAGAGCAGGACATTTTTCAGTAGTGGGATAACATTTCTGAAATTTATTCCCATTTTCTAGTTTTGGACACTGAAACTGGTAACAGGCTACTGACTGGTATAAAAGGAAGAACATATCTTAACTGTACTCAGAGAGCTTTAGCTGCTACCATTTTGCTTCTGGGCACAATTCACAAACTACTTTTGAATATAAAGACCTAAATGGCATGTAACTGGAGTATCTGAAGAACTACCTGATTTCATATGAATTTGACCTTTTGTTAAGCATTTTGTTGGATTTTCACTCCAGGTGCGCACAGACCTTCAAAAGTAAGGTGGAAGATTACTGGAAATAGCACCTTTTTAATGGTGGAATTTTGTTCATGGAATTCCTTCCCCACATCCATCAATTTGATGGCAATCTCAATGATTTTCAGGCACCAAGGAATAACATAACAATTCCCCAGGCTGTGTAATTATGCTGCTATGGTTTTCCAGTTGACAGTATGCAATTATTTTGTTTTACTGCTTTGGTTTTAGTGTATTTTAACAGATATTGTAAGCTACCTTGTCAGGGTGAAAAGTGGTACAAAATATTTTAAATAAATTAATATTTAAGGAAGTAGTTTTATTTAAGACTTTATTAAGAGATAAACAAAAACATAAAAAGCGAACAGAAGCCAGAAATATAGTACAACTATTCCAGATATAAAGGTATCAGATGTAACATGTACAAAACCCTCTAGTGGGAATATAGAAACATTAAAGGTAGTGCTTATTTAATCTAAGTATATAAATGTAACAACCAAAAAGTTAGGAGGGGGAGAAAAGTAGGAGGCTTAGTCTAACAAACAGGGTCTCTTTTTACTACAGTGATATTGGATTAAAAGTGAAGCCAGGATAAGTAATTTGAATTAGAGGGAAGAAGATCTTTGTCCATCATATATTGCAAGAAAGGAAACCAGGTATGGACAAATTTAGAGCGAGTCATTCCAGTGCCAGAGGGGATGTGATTTAAAGTGTTGGCAATCTTACCCATTATAAATTGATCCCAAGCAGTCAAGGTTGGAGGTTTGGCTGACTTCCAGACAGCAGCTATCCTTAACCTGGCTGTTGTGAGAAGAACTGAGGTAAATTCCAAAAGGTTTTCATCCCAGATAGAAGAATCCTGCAAGTTCAATAGTACAATTTTGGGTTCAATTGGAACTATTTGTGAAGTGATCAAAGCAATTTCCGCAATCACTTCTCGCCAAAATTTTTGTATATGAGGGCAATCTCACCAGCAGTGAAGATAACTACCAGTGGCCCCACAGTTCTTTCGAAGACGTAGGTCCTGTGCTTGAGTCAGACCGGATCGGGGTTGGGACTCCCACTCCCGACCTTCGATGGAGCACCTTTGGTGCCAGTCTCGGAGGTTAGGAGTTTGGGAGTGCTCCTGGACCCCACCTTAACAATGGGGGCCCAGGTGGCGGCCACTGCCAAATCAGCCTTTTATCAGCACAGCCCTGACTCCATAGGGTGAGGCGTCACAGGCCAGCACCACTGGCAACGACTCGTCAAAATGGGCCAGGACCGCGTTGGAAATTAAGAGTTCCTTGACGTTCCTGAACGCGGCGGCCTGCCGGGGCCCCCAAACCCAAGGGGCCTGCTTGTCCAACAAGCGATGGAGGGGCTCCGCCACCACCGCCTTGTGGGGAAGAAAGGTGTGATAAAAGTTCAGGATTCCTAAGAATGCCTGTAGTTCTACCTTCGACTTCGGTGGTGGTGCCTCTACAATCGCTTTCACCTTCTCCCGGGTTGGGTGGAGGCCCTCCACGTTCACCGTGAACCCCATAAAGTCCACAGACGGTACTCCCAGGTGGCACTTGTCCAGCTTCACCTTCAGCCCAGCCTCCTGGAAACGACTGAGCACCGCACAGAGGCGCTCCACGAAGTCGCCCGGCGTGGCTGCGGCGATCAACACATCATTGAAGAAGGGGGTGATGCCGGGGATCCCTTTAAGAAGAGAGTCCATCAGTTGCTGGAATAGCCCTGGTGCCATGCTCACCCCGAATTGCAGGCGCTTCACGCGGAATGCCCCCCGGTGTGTCACAATTGTTTGTGCCTCAGCTGTTGCCTCATCTACTGGCAACTGCTGGTATGTTTGGGCAAGATCTAATTTGCTGAAGATCTTGGCCCCACCCAGGGTGGCCAGTACGTGGCTAACCACAGGGACCGGTTATGCGTGGCCCTGTAGCACCCTGTTAACCGTACATTTGTAGTCCGCGCAGATGCGGACTGCCCCATTCGGTTTATTCACTACGACTATTGGGGTTTCCACACCACGTGGGAGACAGGTTCCAGGATGCCTTGGGCCACCAGGCGATCCAGTTCCACGTCTATTGTTGGTTTAACCGACAACGGAACTGTCCTGGCGCGCATGCGAATGGGGGCCACCGATGGGTCAAGGCGCAAGAACACTGCGGGGGGGCGTATACCGGCCCAGAGAATCATTGAATACGGCGGGGAATTCACGGCAAATCCCTCTGAAGTCCTGGGTTGTGCACAGCTGGACTCCTCCCACGGTGATCCCCAGGGGCTCAAACCACTCTCGCCCCAGTAAACTGACGAGGTCGCCCTCGACCATGATTAAGTCCAGATTTCTTTTCAAGTTTTTAAACTGCACCCGAAACGTCTCGACCCCCTTAATCGGCACACAGTTCCACTGGAAGTCCATCAGCGTTATCTGGGCTGGGCGAAACCGGGGTCCCCCCTTAGGACATAGGCGCTTCAGTGTCGCCGCGGAAATTATAGAGGCTGCAGAACCTGAGTCCACCTCCATTTCGCAAGGGGACCCCTCAATTCACACCGTGGCCATGAACTTAGGGGAGGGCGATTTGCCTGGGAGTAACAGTACCTTCTCGGTGGTGTGTGTGAGGAGGTAGAGATCCTCTGCGCTGGCTTCGTCCTCGAAGTGCGTATCAGTTCGTTGGCGTGGTGCCTGGGCCCGGCCCGTTGCTTTGGAGTGACAAGCCCTAGCGATGTGGCCCATGCGCCCACAGGTGTGACACGCAATGTTCTGGAAGTGGCAGGTCTTCCTATCATGCAGGTCCCCGCAGCTGGCGCAGGCGGATGCGCTGGGATGCTGGCGGCCGGAGCTCGCGTTCGCTGCTGGGGTGCGCTGCAGTGCTTGGGTGTGCTGCTGGGGCCCTCCATAAGCCCAGTGGACGTCCTGCTCCTCGGGATATTCCGGCTCGACTTGGAGGGCTGTGGATGGGGCGGTGTGCGACCTTTCCCATGCAATGGAAGTGGCGAGGGCCTCCTTGAGGTCGACCTTATCCTTCTCCATAATCCGCCATCGGATCAGCCCACGACAAGGCGGTTGCGGAGTGCCTCATCCAAGTGCGTCCCAAAATTGCAGTCAGTGGTGAGATGCTGCAGCTCTGCGAGGAACTCTGCGGCTGTTTCTCAACCCTGCTGACTGCGGGTGTAGAAGGTCACCCTGCAGGTTAGCTCTGTTGGTTTGGGTGCGTAGTGGTTCTGCACCGCATCTACAATTTGCTCGAAGGTGCAGGCATCAAGGTCCGTCAGCGACAGCAACCTTTCGGCCAGGGACACGATTGCGGTACCGCAGGAGGCCAGGAGAAATCCCCCTTTCTTCGCTTCGTCCATAACATCATAGAACGCCAGCGCGGACTTGGCGCCTCTGACCCAGGCTTGCCAGTCTTGTGGACGGGCTATGTCGAAGTGTGGCAGTAGCCCGAGCCCTGGAGTAGTCGCCATTGTGCACGTTGGAGCTGGTGGGGGAGAAGCGGGCCCTCCGGTTGGATTGCTCATCAGATCACTGCGGATCGCGTTCTCTCGTCCCTTCTCGACGGCCCGGCTAGCTGCAGCTGAATTCCACCCTCGTCGCCACTACTGTGTAGTGGGTTTGCCGCATGGATGAACGACAGAGACGGACATAGTGCAAAGCACACTTTATTAGCACACAACAAAGACAAGGGGCCAACGGCCGGGAGGCCAACTATATACATCCCTGGGGACACACCCCTGGTTCCCGTTGGTGGGTTTGAATCTCCCGCCACGGTTCCCATTGGTTCCCCAGTGGAGGGACTAGGAGCCTAGTCCCTATTATTCTCCCAGAGTCAAGCTCTGGCTGTTTTGCTGGTGGTCCGCATACACAACACAGTGTGCGCCAAAGGATGAAACCCCAGTGCGCTGCCATCGCATCTGATCACATAATGGCGGATCAGAACGTGATGGCGCAAATAACCATGCCTCCCCTCACATTTTCCTGCACGTGTGGCTGGGGCCTGTGAATATTTTGAAAAAATTGAGTTGTATGTTGCTCAAGACAAATTAGCTGATGAGGTCCATATGGACGAACAGTGAGGAGGTTGAAGGTCATTTCTGAGGTCATGTTTCCAGGGTTTTTGGTAGGTTAACTCTGAGGTGCTAGAGTGTTCAATTAAGATCTTGTACAATTTAGATAGTAGACCTTTCGATGTGTCAGAATGTGATTCCAACAAAATTTTAAACTTGGTTTTAGGTCTCTTAAAGATGCCCATGCCAGCCAGAGAATCCATTAGGCTTTTGAGTTGGTAGTAGCAAAGCCAAGAAACCCTTTTGCCAATATACTCCTCAAAATATGCCTTGTCATAGATTCTAAGTGTTTTGATGAGGATTTAAGGAAGTAGATCAGATATAGTGCCACCCTAAGCAGAGTTAGGGGCTGCGGTGGCTTAGAGGTTAAGGCGCTGAGCTGCAGACCACAGGGTCTGTAGTTCGGCAGTTCAAGACCCTAGGGCCATATGACTGAGTGAGCTCCCGTCTCTGGCCCCAGCTCCTGACAACCTAGCAGTTTGAAAACAAGAAATTACAAGTATATAAATAGGAACCACTTTGGTGGGAAGGTAACAGTGTTCTGTGCACCTCAGCATTTAGTCATGATGGCCATATAACCACGGAAATGTCTTCGGACAGCACTGGCTCTTTGGCTTGGAAACAGAGATGAACACCGCCCCCTAGAGTCAGATTCGACTAGCTTTTGAGCAAGGGAAACCTTTACCTTTTAAACAGAGTTATGCCTTTCTAAGCCCATTAACTTTTAAAGACTTAGAAGAGCATAAATTTGCTTAGGATTGCACAGCAGGCCATTCATAAGGGCTTTTTAAAAAATCACATTGCATAGTATTGATTTAAAGAATTATATTTTCCCACTAGATGTTGGGTGAAGATTGCCTGCTGTCAGTAACTTTCAATATACTGTTTTATTTTATTACCATGCATTACGAGCTTTAAATTCTAGATCTGAACTTCCATGTATTGAGTAGAGTGAATTATTGATCTGAGATATAAACTGGCATTAATAGATGATTATGCATAGTCTGATTTTGGAGGTCTCTGGATTGATGGCAGCATTACATCCAGTACCCATCCTCATCCTAATTAATTATTACGCTTTACTTCTTGTATGTACTGCCATAATGAGTCTGTTATATTATTCAAATGCTGGTTGAAAAGTAATAGGATTCTATCCAAATCATGAAGTATCCATAAACTGAAGGCACATTTTCCTTTAAAATGTTACTTAAAAAAATAAAGTGCAGATGGCACCACAAATAAATGACTGTCATGCACTAGGATCTTTTCTATGCAAATGACTAATGCATCAGTACAATTCTGCCAGAGCAACAGCAAGAGTCTGCCAAAAAAGAATCATATCATAATCAGTGCGTGTTCCTGATTGTTCACTGTTTGTGACACATATGGATCCTCTGAAATACAGAACACCTACCTAGAGAAACAGTCAAATCATTATGCATCATGAACTTTTGCATGTGTTTAGAATGTTTTAAGGAAACTATTTGGTCTGCAATAAACAGACATATTTTCTCAGTGTCATTACAGCAATAGCTGTGCAAAAATAAAAAAAAGCAATAAACAAGACAGTTATAGTAGCTATGCTTAAACTTGTGAATCTCTCCCCGGGAAAGGCTTGCAAAGCACTGAAGAATAATAGAAAGATTATCCATTCAAGAGAGCAAATGTTAAAATATATATATTTAAAGATCACATACTGAGTTGAAGATGAGACTACTATCCTCAGTACCACAAAGAATTCAAACTGTATTCAGAGATAAAATACTGGATGGATTTGGCTTTACTATATTTCAGCAAATAGACTGATAAAGTCATTGGGTGTCTTTGGGTATTTTTTCAACACTGACATTGATGAATGCTCTCAGTATAAGATAAGAAAGAAGACCAGGAGCCTTTTCAGTATGTTTTAGGCCTCAACATAGCACAGAAATAACAGGCAGTTGTTCTCTCCCACCCCCCCATTTGTATTATAGGTATGTTATATTCAGAGATACTCCAATTCGGAGATACTGCAATATGAAATTAATTCTGTTCTCATTTGTTCACATCATGGCTGAGGGCCAAGAACATAAGTACTTGAAAAGATGGGCTCCCATCATTTTAAAACTTCTTACCTAATTTGTTCATTCATCAATCAAATATTTTAATTTCTGAAGCCAGAAAAGGAAACACGTATGCTTTTTGCTAAAACTGACTTTGCTTGCGAAATATGTAAGTTTGAGGACTTTTTATAGTAGAAATTATCTAATATGGGGACAGAATTTCTTTTGGTGTAAGAAGCTAGAATCTGTTCAACTCCATATTTTTCTGGCCATATTGGAACAATATAAATACTGCTTAGTGTGAAAAAATGTTGCCGCTCTGCCGTAAGTGATTTCTTGTGATTATTCAACAACAAAACAGCTTGGTCTGGATGTAGTCACACTAACAAAGCTGCACTATAAGGATATTTTTCTAATTAGCCTCTTCAGATATACAAGCTGGAAACTGTGCTCTTTCCCTCATTGATTCTCAGGAAAAAATCAGGTCCACATTTTCAACTGCTGTGATATACCTAAAGAACAACTTAGCCATCTGGGATCGGTGCTGTCCTCTACATGTTCTCAGAAGCAAAAGGTTACATACCATAGCTCTCTACAGTGTCTACTCTGAGTATGCAGAACACTCACTGGTTTAGAATGGAAGAAAAAATATCGCTATCACAGATTGAGCTTTCTTCCTGTGTCCATGGATGGAAACGTGGTTGAAACTAGTTGAAATTACACTAGTTGAATATTCTTACTTGCCATTTGAAATGAACCTAGAAAATATAAAAAGCTTCAGAGAAAATATATAAAGCTTCAGGGAAAGGTTCCACAGGCACAAAATTAACAGCTGGTAAGTTAGGTGCTTATGTAGGGCTTCCAGGCCTCCCAGTATGCTGGTAAGCCTTCTACTGGCAACCCTCACTGCCTGCCACCACTCAGTGAAGGGGCAAGATGAATTGTGTTTTAAAAATGCAGCATTGTGTGCAATGTGAAGTTACTTCTGGGGAAAATCTAGAAGTGATGTCACACAGCTCTAGGAATCACTGAAATGATGCTTTTTACCATAGAGTTTCCAGTGTTTCCTATAGTGATTTGATGCCATTCCCAGGAAAATGCTGCTATGTCCTCCCCATTTTCCCACCCCCCACAAGCTTCTGTCAGTTGCCAGGTATGGGCTGTCAACCCTATCTTAGGTGCAATGTGTAGACCTGCAAATCTCTCCATACTCTATTTGAAGCACTATTGTTTTCTGTATATATAATATTCAGGCAACACTCTGAATAAAACAAACTCTTGTGAAGCATGCACATGTGTGTAGTGTTAAGTGAGTCCTCAAGAACTAGCTTTAATTCCCTTTGGTCCCGTTCATACGCGGCGATTTGGGCCAGTTGCGGGCCAGTTTGGGGGCGGATCAAAGCAACGCGATCACACCACAACATCTGGGAAGCGTTCTGCTTCCGCCCCCAAACTGGCCCTTTCTGGGAAAAAACGCCTCAAGTTGACACCACCTACCTCGGTGGTTCAACGAGTAGACGCGCTGCACTCCGGGCGTCTGATCGCCGGCGCTCCCTTGCACCGGCTCAACCCCGGCCCGGAGCCGAACTGCGCATGCTCCGACATGCGCAGTTTGGCCGGCCCCCGGTTAGGGCTGTGTTTTCTCCCCGGCGTTTGATCGCGCCGGGGAGAAACGGCGGTGCGGCCGGGGGATCCGTGAGATCCCGCCACGCCGTGTCAACATTGGCGCGGCTTTTAAAAGCCGCGCCTTCAAGCGCCTTTTCCCCTGCGTGTGGCAGGGGCCTTTCAAGGTCAAATCCCTTAGGATTTGAGTATGATGTATAGGTTTTAGGCTGCAGTCCTAAAGATGCTTACTTGGGAGTAATCCCCATTGAGTAAAAAAATGGGATTTGCTGCTGAGCAGACCTGAGCAGATGTGTTGCTGAAGTTACTAGAGTTTCTTATGTGTTGGCTCTAGAGCAAGACCAAAGGGTGAACTGGAAACCAGGTAGATAAGCTTACCCACACACCACAGCTCTGAGGATACTACAGCACCTTGGCCCATTCTGTGATTTCAAATGCCTTCCAGGAAACCTCCAGACACAAAGAGAAAGCAAGGAAAAGGTGGTATGGCCTTGGATAAGAAGGCTAACTAGTCATTAGCCACAGACATCACTACAAATTGATCACAGAGGAAGATCAAATCCCTATGGGCTTCCAATGGTTCTCTGCCTGCCTGCCTGCCTGCCTGGCTCAACCCCCACCACCTGCCATCTTCAGTTTCTCAGCTACTTCCTTCCTGGAGTGCAGGAAGCCACAATCAGCCAGTGTCTACTGAGCCCCAGTGACCCACAAGTTCCTCTTTTAGTCTTCCTCCTTTTACACCATCAGATCTAAGAGACATACAGGTGCCCAAATCACAGTCCATTACAAAGAGATTTTTGTGTACTAAAAGTTAGTGAAAGCATATGTTTAAAGGCCAGTATCCCTGGCACACCCTGCTGTTTACCCAGCCTCTCAACTTGCTCAGGATGGATGCTCAGTGTTCTTTATGTCATTGTAACTGAGCAAAAACTCCTTCCTAATATAACCAGTCTTGAGTGTTTAATTTCTTAAAACTGAATCTGGAAGATTTCCCAGATCATACATCTGTTATGCTAATTGGCAAAGGATAAGGCTGAAGAAAGAAACACTGGGGAGGATCAATGTCCTTCTTTCTTCTTCCATGCAAAAACATAATGTGATTATCCTCTCCTTTCTCTCTTCCATGGCATGTTTGTAGGCTACCTGGCAAATGCAAACTGGAACACCTGTATACCAGACACATCGCACCTGCACGTTAACATGTGATAGGTGACACTCATGTCCCATATGAGATGAAATTTTACAAGCTTTAAATAAAAATCCATGGGTGGAATCCATATCAGAAAAGAAGCAACAACAAGAAGCAGTTAAGAAGCAAAAAGTACTGAGGAAGGAGATTTCTTTTTGTGCCTTTGATCTATTAATCTAACCTTTTTCTTTTGTTTTCCTTGACAGCAGCTGTTTGCAGGAAATCTTTTCATACCTGAATGTTTCCATTATAGTTTATCTGTGTGGGAGATTTGACACCCCTACAGGAGTCATTTCGTAGAAAAAGAGGAGCAGGAGCTTATTAGCATAACTTATTAGCATAACTTATTTGCATATGCCACACCCCCTGACATCACCGGAAGTGTGTCAGAAGGCAACACCCACCGTTCAGGCTCCACTGGACTGTTTTGGATTGCTAGCTATTGGGGGGGGGGGAACGTGCAGATCTGTCCTCGCAGAGGAGGGAGAGCTGGTACCTGAAGCGGCGGTGTTGTGGGGGGTCCTCTGCAACTTACCTGGCTGTTTCTTGCTCCTCGTGGCCCGACGGAGGGAGCAGGAGGTGGGGCTTGTTGCATGTGCCCGCCTCCTGGGCGCCTTACTGCTGGAGCTCCGCTCCTGTGCACTCCTGCAGGAAATAACCCCTGCACCCCTACCTGTCCTATCTTCCTCTCCCATGCAAGTGCCGCAAACTGGTTGGATCACTTGTGTGTTTCTTTGCAGCATGAGAAGATACAAGGGAAGAGAGGCCAAATTTGCACAACCAGCATAGTAAAGGTATGCACTGGCTTGGGGTGATGAAAGGAAAAGATCTGTAGAAACTTTCTTCGTGGTATTCTATGCTCTTTGGTATCCCATGTATGTGTGTAAGGCAAATTGTGTGTCATATTGTGGCTGTATCCACGCAGCGCTTTAAAGTATAGCACAAATGGGATTTTGTACAGTCCTTCTCCTGGACAATCTTATGATGAAGTCTAGTTTCTGAAAAGAAGATACAGATCTGTGTGTTTTGTAAAGAAAAGTTTTGTGTGGCAGTTGCATCAGGCATCCTTCTTGGTACCAAAGACAAAAACAGCACCTCTTTGCTTGTACATAATCTAATGACTTGAATGTGAAAGTATTGATCTCAAGGAACAACTGTGGGATCAATCCTAATCAGGAGTACTTGAAAGTAAGTCCCATGTTATTCTGGGAAAATGTTGCTTGGATTGCATCTTGTATTGGTTTCCTGAGTGCTACTGCTTATTTAAATAAATATGCTTCCATTAAAAAAATTAAACAACCCTATAGCATTTTACTTCTATTAATGCATATTAGGATTGCTGTATCTGGGTGCTTTTGTTATTTCTACAAATGTAAAACTTTTGTGACCCAAATTACACTGAGGAATAATATTTTTTATTTATTCATTTATTCACTTATTTTATACCCCACTTTTCCAATAGGTACCCAAAGCAGTTTACATAATTCACCTCTTTTCCATTTTATTCTCACAATGACCCTGTGAGGTAGGTTAGGCTGACAGCATGTAACTGGCCTAAGTTGAGTGGACTTCAAACCTGGTGTTATGTACTGGGACTGAAAAATTCCAGGACTGTTCTACCTGAGACTGGCTGAGCTTGGAGCCCAAGAACAATAGCCCACCAGGACTCTGGTAGTAACCAGTCAAGAAGTAATGTTATATAAACAGCCTATCATTGGGAGTGGGGTGCGTTTGGGTGCGGCAATTGCATGCTATTTAAACGGGGCTGCAGCTCTGGAGTTCAGTCTTGTTCTTGCTGAAATCACTAATAAAGTAGAGCTGATCATTAGACTTGGGGTCTGCTCATCCATGGAACCCACTATTTACCACCTGGTCTCTCAGATCCTAGTCTAACATTCTATCCACTATACCACATAACTATTTATGCATTTCACTGAAAGTGAAGCAATGTGGATAGGCTATATCTTATTAAGGTCAATAAGATATTATTACAGCCACTGTGGTATAGTGGTTAAGATTATAGGACTAGTACCTGGAAGACTCAAGTCTGAATCGCAACTTGTGCCATGGAAGGTCGCTGTCACACTCTCCAGCCTAACCTACCTCACAGAGTTGTTGATAAAACAGGAAACAGGAAAAGAATCTAAGCTGCTTTGGGTCCCCTTAGGGGAGAAAGGTTGGAGCACAAATGAATTAAATAACAATACATAAATGACTGTGCATAAGAGTTACTTCCTCACTATTTAAACAAACCTGTGACAGACATGTTAAACCCATAGTCAACTGCATCCTACAAGGCCATTTTTTGTCCCACCAGTCTTCAAACTGCAAAGGACAAATTCTCCCTGAAATTTAAGAACTGGGGGGTGACGACATCTCAGTGCTTTTTCTACAAAATGACCCCTGCCTTAGAGGAAGCTCTCCAACCCCCAACCCCCCCCCCCCCCCCGAAATTTTAAAAAGGGCTGCTGAGAGGCATCATGAGTTCCCAGAAAAATTTCCCTCTGGTCCCTCTCTCTTATGTATTTCAAGAAGGGGTGTTGGTAGGGAGAGAAGGAATAAAGGAACTCTTTTTTTTTCTAGGATTTTTTTGGTGCTTTATTGCTCAAACTTTGGACTTCAGAGTCTTTGCCTTTAGCAATGTGCAACGGAGGAGGCATTACAAGAAGGGTAAACACTTGCCCATGGGAGGAAGAGGGTCTGCGCTGACAGAGGAAACAAGACAGGACAAGGCTGGAGCAGGAGGAATAAGGAGACAGGAATAAAGGAACTCATGAACCTGTAATGGAGCAAAATGCATACAGGAACCCTTTACTTAACAAGAAAGGCAAGCAAGTGATCCATTGAACAGAGAGCACTTCCTGTGATTGCAAGTCAAGCAAAGCATTAAAATAACCAATTATAAATCCCTAGAGAGGTTTCTTGTGTTGCTGATGGCACTGTACAGGTATCATGCTGGATGAGACTATGAGAGTGAATTGAAGCAGATGGATTTATTTACCCCAGAACAACCTGGGCCTGGACCTGGAAAATTTTGCAAACCCCACCCCCCACCCCGGTGCTATTACAATTTCAGTAACCTCCACCAGCATGATTTAGTGGTTAAGAGTGGTAGACTAGTCTGTAGAGCCAGGTTTGATTCCCCACTCCTCCACACAAAGCCTACTGGATGACCTTACACCAGTCACAGTCAGGCCTATTTTTATGGGGGGCATATGAGCATTGAGCTGCAGTGGCTCAAGAGGTTAAGACGCTGAACTGCAGTCTGTGGAAGGTCGGTAGTTCAGCAGTTCGAGACCCGAGAGTGCTGCATGACGGAGTGAGCTCCCATCTCTAGTTCCAGCTCCTGCCAACCTAGTAGTTCAAAAGCAAGAAATTGCAAGTAGATAAATAGGTACCACTTCAGTGGGAAGATAACAGCATTCTGTGCACCTTGGTGTTTAGTCATGCCACCCACATGACCACGGAAATGTCTTCGGACAGCACTGGCTCTTCGGCTTTGAAACGGAGATGAGCACCGCAACCCTAGAGTCAGATTCGACTGGCTTTTGAGCAAGGGAACCTTTACCTTTACCTATGAGTACAGTGGTGGTAAGCACATCATTATTTATTTACTTTATTATGTAAAGTTTTATTAAGTTTTTTTAAAAAAATATATAAAAACTAACAGGAAAACTATTAAAGAATACACAAACAACTAAGCACCAATACACAGACAACAAAAAGAAAAGATAAAAAGAAAAAAGCAGAAATATATATTCTCTCTTTTTTCTCCCCCCGTTATCTAGTATCCCCCCTTAATAATCAAATCCACAAATCATCAAATCATTTTTCTCTGTGTTGTGCAAAAAGTCTATAAAGGGTTTCCAGTTGTGAATAAAAGTAGAAATTTAGCCATCTCTGCAAGTTCTAGCAACTTCATCAACCATTTCTCTTCCATTAGGTATTGTCAAACTCTTCTATTTTTGAGCATTTAATAATCTTGAATCCATTGCCATGTATAAAAACAATAGGGCTGCCAATCTCCAGGTGGTGCCTGTAGATCTCCCAGAATTACAGTGATCACAAGACTAGAGAGATCACTTCTTCTGGAGAAAATGCCTTCTTCAGAGGTTAGACTCTATGGTATTATACCTGATTAAGGCCCTTTCCCACCTTACCCAGGCTCCATCTCCCAAATCTCCAGGAACTGCCCAACATGGAGTCAGCAACCCTAGCGTGTATGTGCACACATGCTTTTCCTTCACAGCTACAGCCTGCCTGGCATGGGAAGGGTGGCTTTTTTTGCTTCAAGCAGATGGGAAGAGAAGCTGGAGAGGCTCCCTGTGCAGATACAGAGATTGAGCCCCCCCA